>NW_027464122.1:350000-626265 GCF_050947455.1 Rhinoderma darwinii
AGATAACATTAAATTAATCAGAAATACAATCTATACATTGTTAACCCCTTCCCGCTCCTTGACGTACTATTACGTCATGGCAGCTGTATCGTTCGCGCTCCATGCCGTAATAGTACGTCTCGGGAGTAACGGCCGTTTCGGCCGTCCTCCCGACACATACAGGAGCTGTGACACTGCTGTCTTGTTCAGCAGCTGTCACAGCTCTTACAGCGGGGACCGATCGCTGTGTCCCCGCTGATTAACCCCTTAAAAGCCGCGTTCTATAGAGATCGCGGCTTTTTAGGGGTTAAGCTGCCATCGCCGGCCTGCTACGCGATAGCGGCCGGCGATGGTGACTATGGCAACCGGACACCAAACAATGGCGTCCGGCTATGCCATAGACGGAAGCCTAGTGGGTCCTGACAACGTCAGGACCCACTATGCTTGCTGTCAGTGAGTAGCTGACAGTTCTAATACACTGCACTACGCATGTAGTGCAGTGTATTAGAATAGCGATCAGAGCCTCCTGCCCTCATGTCCCCTAGTGGGACAAAGTAATAAAGTAAAAAAAAAGTTAAAAAAAGATGTGTAAAAATAAGAAAATAAAAGTTTTAAAAGTAATAAAAGTAAAAGTCCCCCTTTTTCCCTTATCAGTCCTTTATTATTAATAAAAATATATAAACAAACAAATAAACTATACATAATTGGTATCGCCGCGTCCGTAACGGCGTGAGCTACAAAATTATTTTGTTATTTATCCCGCACGGTGAACGCCGTAAAAAAAAATATTAATAAACCGTACCACAATCACAATTGTTTGGTCACTTCACCTCCCAAAAAATGGAATAAAAAGAGATCAAAAAGTCGCATGTACCTAAAAATGGTACTGATCGAAACTACAGTTCGTTACGCAAAAAATAAGTCCTCGCACGCCTTTATTGATTGAAAAATAAAAACGTTCTGGCTCTTAGAATAAGGTAACACAAAAAGTGAATGATTGTTTACAAAACGTATTTTATTGTGCAAACGCCATAAGACATAAAAAAAAACTATAAACATCTGGTATCGCCGTGATCGTATCGCCCCGCAGAATAAAGTGAATATGTCATTTATAGCGCACGGTGAACGCTGTAAAAAAAAAAGTATACAAAAACAATAGTAGAATTGCTGTTTATTAGTCACCACGCCACCTAAAAATGGAATAAAAACTGATCAAAAAGCCGCATGCACCCCAAGAAAAATACAATGGATTCCTCAAGGGGTCTAGTTTCCAAATTGGGGTCACTTTTGGGGGGTTTCCAATGTTTTGGCACCACAAGACCTCTTCAAACCGGACATGGTGCCTAATAAAAAAGAGGGCTCAAAATCCACTAGGTGCTCCTTTGCTTCGGAGGCCGGTGCTTCAGTCCATTACCGCCCGAGGGCCACATGTGGGATATTTCTCTAAACTGCAGAATCTGGGCAATAAGTATTGAGTTGCGTTTCTCTGATAAATCCTTTTGTGTTATAAAAAAAATGGTATAAAAAGAGTAAATTTCACCTCTACTTTGCTCTAAATTTCTGTGAAACACCTAAAGGGTTCATAAACTTTCTAAATGCTGTTGTGAATACTTTGAGGGGTCTAGTTTCTAAAATGGGGTGTTTGATAGGGGTTTCTAATATATGGGCCCCTCAAAGCAACTTCAGAAATGAACTGGAACCTAAAAAAATAAATAAATGAGGCAATACTTCGCTTCTTACATTATACTGATAATGAGCCGTGCCCACTCCGAGATGACCCCAGTTTTGACCGTTTGTATAAACGGAGACCCCTATTAGACCGTTCCAGTGCCCGGTTTTCCCAAGCATACACCCCCGAGAAGTGTTTTTCTATTGATGAGTCCCTGGTACATTTTAAAGGGAGGGTTCAATTCCGCCAGTACCTGCCAGGTAAGAGGGCAAGGTATGGCGTGAAGATGTATAAGCTGTGCGAGAGTGCATCAGGGTATACCTACAGGTTTAGGATATATGAAGGAAAGGCCACCCCCAAACCAGACTGCATCCTGGACTACAATAGGTACATGGGAGGGATGGACTTGTCAAATCAAGTCCTGAAGCCCTACAGCGCCATGCGGTGTGGTATAAGAAGCTGGCCGGGCACATCATACAGATGGCTTTGTACAATGCGTATGTGCTACGTCGATGTGCAGGCCAGAGGGGAACTTTCCTGGAATTTCAAGATCTAATCTTTAGGGACCAGGAAGGGGGGGCACCCAGTACTTCTGGAAGCGAGGCCACACGCATCGTACCAGGGCAACACTTTCCAGGAGAAGGTCCCCAAACCGGTGGAAAGGGAAAGAGTCAAAAGAGGTGCAGAGTCTGCTATAAGAGGGGGATAAGGAAGAACACAATATACCAATGTGACACGTGTCCCGAAAAACCAGGGCTCTGTATAAAAGATTGTTTTAAAATGTATCATACATCCCTTGATTTTTAATTTACCCTGATGCACTCCGCACAGCTTACCCCCCTCATCTTTCCCTTCTGAGCCCTGGCATATGCCCAGGCAGCTGATAACAGCCACATGTAGGGTATTGTCGTGCCCAGGAGAACCCACATTACAATTTAAGGGGTGTATATCTCCGGTGGCGCATGCTGGGCACACTATATTGGACACTGAAATGGCATATACATATATAAAATTGCAAATCTCACACTGCACCATCTGCTGCGCATTATCTTTTACACAGTACCTGTGGGGTCAAAATGCTCACTACACCTCTAGATGAATGTCTTAAGGGGTGTAGTTTTTAAAATGGGGTCACTTCTCGGGGGTTTCAACTGTACTGGTACCTCAGGGGCTTCTGCACACATGACTTAGCACCAGAAAAGCTCCAGTAGGCCAAATGGTGGTCCTTTCCTTCTGAGCCCTCCCATGGGCCCAAAGGTCAGTTTATCACCACAAATGGGGTATTGCCGCACTAAGGACAAATTGGGCAACAAAATGGGGTATGTTGTTCCTTGTGAAAATAAGAAATTTTGATCAAAAATGACATCTTATTGGAAAAAATATCATTTTTTTCATTTCACAGCCCAATTCAAATAGGTGCTGTGAAAAAACTGTGCGGTCAAAATGATAACAAAAACCATAAATGAATTCCTTGAGGGGTGTAGTTTCCAAAATGGGGTCACTTCTGGTGGGTTTCCATTGCTTTGATACCTCTGGGGCTCTGCAAATGCAACATGGCACCCGAAAACCAATCCAGCAAAATCTGGACTCCAACAAACACATAGCGCTCCTTTCCGTCTGAGCCCTCCCATGGGCCCAAACGGCAGTTTATCACCACAAATGGGGTATTGCCGCACTAAGGACAAATTGGGCAACAAAATGGGGTATGTTGTTCCCTGTGAAAATAAGAAATTTTGATCAAAAATGACATCTTATTGGAAAAAATATAATTTTTTTCATTTCACAGCCCAATTCAAATAGGTGCTGTGAAAAACCTGTGCGGTCAAAATGATAACAAAAACCATAAATGAATTCCTTGAGGGGTGTAGTTTCCAAAATGGGGTCACTTCGGGTGGGTTTCCATTGCTTTGATACCTCTGGGGCTCTGCAAATGCAACATGGCACCCGAAAACCAATCCAGCAAAATCTGGACTCCAACAAACACATAGCGCTCCTTTCCTTCTGAGCCCTCCCATGGGCCCAAACGGCAGTTTATCACCACAAATGGGGTATTGCCGCACTAAGGACAAATTGGGCAACAAAATGGGGTATGTTGTTCCCTGTGAAAATAAGAAAATTTGATCAAAAATGACATTTTATTGGAAAAAATATCATTTTTTTCATTTCACAGCCCAATTCAAATAGGTGCTGTGAAAAAACTGTGCGGTCAAAATGATAACAAAAACCATAAATGAATTCCTTGAGGGGTGTAATTTCCAAAATGGGGTCACTTCTGGTGGGTTTCCATTGTTTTGATACCTCAACGCCTCTTCAAACCTGGCATGCTGCCTAAAATATATTCTAATAAAAAAGAGGCCTCAAAATGCACTAGGTGCTTCTTTGCTTCTAGGGCTTGTGTTTTAGTCCACGAGCGCAGTAGGGCCACGTGTGGTACATTTCTAAAAACTGCAGAATCTGGACAATACATATTTAGTAGTGTTTCTCTGGTAAAACCTTCTCTGTTACTAAAAAAAAATTGAATAAAATTGAAATTCAGCAGAAAAAATGAAATTTGCGAATTTCATTTCCACTTTGCTTTAATTCCTGTGAAATGCCTGAAGGGTTAAAAAACTTTCTATATGCTGTTTTGAATACTTTGAGGGGTCTAGTTTTTAAAATGGGGTGTTTTATGGGGGTTTCTAATACATAGGCCCCTCAAATCCACTTCAGAACTGAACTGGCACCTTCAAAAAAAGGCTTTTGAAATTTTCTTAAGAATATGAGAAATTGCTGTTTATGTTCTAAACCTTGTAACGTCCAAGAAAAATAAAAGAATGTTCAAAAAACGATGCCAATCTAAAGTAGACATATGGGAAATGTGAACTAGTAACTATTTTGGGTGGTATAACCGTCTGTTTTTCAAGCAGATGCATTTAAATTCTAAAAAATGCTATTTTTTGTAAATTTTCTCTAAATTTTGCAATTTTTCACAAATAAAGACTGAATATATCGACCAAATTTTACCACGAACATGAAGCCCAAAGTGTCACGAGAAAACAATCTCAGAATCGCTTGGATAGGTTTAAGCATTCCGACGTTATTACCACATAAAGTGAAATATGTCAGATTTGAAAAATGGGCTCTGAGCCTTAAGGCCCAAACTAGGCTGCGTCCTTAAGGGGTTAATGTGGTAAATGACTATTCTAGCTGCAAACGGCTGGTTTTTAATGCAATATCTACATAGGTGTATAGAGGCCCATTTCCAGCAACCATCACTCCAGTGTTCTAATGGTACATTGTGTTTGCTAACTGTGTTAGAAGGCTAATGGATGATTAGAAAACACTTGAAAACCCTTGTGCAATTATGTTAGCACCGCTGTAAACCGTTTTGCTGTTTAGAGGAGCTATAAAACTGGCCTTCCTTTGAGCTAGTTGAGAATCTGGAGCATTACATTTGTGGGTTCGATTAAACTTTCAAAATGGCTAGAAAAAGAGAGCTTTCATGTGAAACTCGACAGTCTATTCTTGTTCTTAGAAATGAAGGCTATTCCATGCGAGAAATTGCCAAGAAACTGAAGATTTCTTACAACGGTGTGTATTACTCCCTTCAGAGGACAGCACAAACAGGCTCTAACCAGAGTAGAAAGAGAAGTGGGAGGCCCCGCTGCACAACTGAGCAACAAGACAAGAACATTAGAGTCTCTAGTTTGAGAAATAGACACCTCACAGGTCCTCAACTGGCAGCTTCATTAAATAGTAGCCGCAAAACACCAGTGTAAACGTCTACAGTGAAGAGGCGACTCCGGGATGCTGGCCTTCAGGGCAGAGTGGCAAAGAAAAAGCCATATCTGAGACTGGCTAATAAAAGGAAAAGATTAATATGGGCAAAAGCACACAGACATTGGACAGAGGAAGATTGGAAAAAAGTGTTATGGACAGACGAATCGAAGTTTGAGGTGTTTGGATCACACAGAAGAACAATTGTGAGACGCAGAACAACTGAAAAGATGCTGGAAGAGTGCCTGACGCCATCTGTCAAGCATGGTGGAGGTAATGTGATGGTCTGGGGTTGCTTTGGTGCTGGTAAAGTGGGAGATTTGTACAAGGTAAAAGGGATTTTGAATAAGGAAGGCTATCACTCCATTTTGCAACGCCATGCCATACCCTGTGGACAGCGCTTGATTGGAGCCAATTTCATCCTACAACAGGACAATGACCCAAAGCACACCTCCAAATTATGCAGGAACTATTTAGGGAAGAAGCAGGCAGCTGGTATTCTATCTGTAATGGAGTGGCCAGCGCAGTCACCAGATCTCAACCCCATAGAGCTGTTGTGGGAGCAGCTTGACCGTATGGTACGTAAGAAGTGCCCATCAAGCCAATCCAACTTGTGGGAGGGGCTTCTGGAAGCATGGGGTGAAATTTCTCCCGATTACCTCAGCAAATTAACAGCTAGAATGCCAAAGGTCTGCAATGCTGTAATTGCTGCAAATGGAGCATTATTTGACGAAAGCAAAGTTTGAAGGAGAAAATTATTATTTCAAATAAAAATCATTATTTCTAACCTTGTCAATGTGATGACTATATTTTCTAGTCATTTTGCAACTCATTTGATAAATATAAGTGTGAGTTTTCATGGAAAACACAAAATTATCTGGGTGACCCCAAACTTTTGAACGGTAGTGTAGGTGTGTGTATGGAAGTATGTAGGTGTGTGTGTGTGTGTGTATGGAAGTATGTAGGTGCGTGTGTGTGTGTGTGTGTGTGTATGGAAGTATGTAGGTGTGTGTATGGAAGTATGTAGGTGTGTGCGTGTATGGAAGTATGTAGGTGTGTGCGTGTATGGAAGTATGTAGGTGTGTGTGTGTGTGTGTGTGTGTGGGTGTGTATGGGGGTGTGTGTGTATGGGTGTGTGTGTGTGTGTGTGTGTGTGTGTGTGTGTATGGAAGTATGTATGTGTGTGTGTGTATGTCGTGTGTGTGTGTGTGTGTGTGTGTGTATGTCGTGTGTATGTCGTGTATGTGTGTCGTGTGTGTATGGAAGTATGTAGGTGTGTGTGTGTGTGTGGGTGTGTGTGTGGGTATGGGGGTGTGTATGGGTGGGTGTGGGTGTGTGTGTGTGTATGGAAGTATGTATGTGTGTGTGGGTATGGAAGTATGTATGTGTGTGTGTGTGTGTATGTATGTGTGTGTGTATGTCGTGTGTGTGTGTATGTATGTTTGTCGTGTGTGTATGGAAGTATGTAGGTGTGTGTGTGTGTGTGTGTATAGAAGTATGTAGGTGTGTGTGTGTATGGAAGTATGTAGGGGTGTGTGTGTGTGTGTGTGGGGGTGTGTGTGTGTATATGTGTGTGTGTGTATGGGGGTGTGTGTGTGTGTAAGTATGTATGTGTGTGTGTGTGTGTCGTGTGTGTATGGAAGTATGTAGGTGTGTGTGTGTGTGTATATGTGTGTGTGTATGGGGGTGTGTGTGTGTGTAAGTATGTATGTGTATGTATGTGTGTGTGTGTGTGTGTATGCCGTGTGTGTGTGTCGTGTGTGTATGGAAGTATGTAGGTGTGTGTGTGTGTGTGTGTGTGTGTATGGAAGTATGTAGGTGTGTGTATGGAAGTATGTAGGTGTGTGTGTATGGAAGTATGTAGGTGTGTGTGTGTGTGTGTGTGTGTGTGTATGGAAGTATGTAGGTGTGTGTATGGAAGTATGTAGGTGTGTGTGTGTGTATGGAAGTATGTAGGTGTGTGTGTATGGAAGTATGTAGGTGTGTGTGTGTGTGTGTGTGTGTGTGTGTGTGTGTGTGTATGGGGGTGTGTGTGTGTATGGGTGTGTGTGTGTATATGTGTGTGTGTATGTATGTGTGTGTGTGTATGGAAGTATGTACGTGTGTGTGTATGTATGTCGTGTGTGTGTATGTCGTGTGTGTGTATGTGTGTGTGTGTGTGTATGGAAGTATGTAGGTGTGTGTGTGTATGTAGGTGTGTGTATGTAGGTGTGTGTATGGAAGTATGTAGGTGTGTGTGTATGGAAGTGTGTAGGTGTGTGTGTATGGAAGTGTGTGTGTGTGTGTATGGAAGTGTGTGTGTGTATGGGGGTGTGTGTGTATGGGGGGGTGGGTGTGTGTGTGTGTGTGTGTTTTTTCGTGGGTGTGTGTGGGTGTGTGTAGGTGTGTGTAGGTGTGTGTATGTGTGTGTGTGTGTGTGTGTGTGTGTGTATGTGTGTGTGTGTGTATGTGTATGTGTGTGTGTGTATGTGTGAAGCGTGTGTAGCGTGTGTGTAGCGTGTGTGTGTGTGTGTGTGTGTGTGATCTTTAAAGACTAATGCTGCCCCTTCAGATTTGTATTTTTTATAAGTCCTCTTATCTTGTCATTTATTGTCTTTTTAACATTAGAAGCTTTTTCTAGTTTAATTTTAGGGTTTTTTAATACTTGTTACTTATAAGATTATATTTTACAGTGTAATTACTTAAAGTACATGTAAAGCATTCCCATGTAGTGTCTGTATATTTATTTGACAATAGTTGCTCCCAGTCTATTTCCTCTTGTGCAGCCCTCAACCGGGAGAAATTGGCCTTTTTAATATGCAGTCAGTGTTTTACCCTCCCAGCCTGTTTGCTTTTAAGGTTCTGTTCATGTGGAGTTTTTTGCAGGCAAAAAATTCTGCCTGGAAAAATCAGCTCCGCCTTTTTTTAAGTGTTTTTTTTACCACACACGTTTTTTGACACAGTTTTTGATGCGTTTTCCTACGTGGTTCTTTATGCCCATTTTAAAGCGTTATTTTTATCTCCTTCTTCAACAGGCAAAGGAAAAAAAAACGCAAGCATTTTTTCTTTGCCTAAAACCGCTTGAAAACGCGTCAAAACCGGTCGCGGCAGTTCACAGCATTTTTCCGTCTCTCATTGATTTCAATAGGGTTTTTTGAGGCGGAAAACAAATCTAGAAAGGTCATATCACATACGTAGTGGAACCATTATACCCTCATGTTTTCTCCTTCTTTAGTAGCGTACAACTCAAGTGCCAACTTCCATTACATGATAGTGTCTCAACAGGACTCTTTCTACAGTAGATCTGGGGGTCGGCCAGTGAATACTTTTTCTCTACGTTCAGCTTAACAACAATACCAATGATGATGATGATGATGATAATATCCCTGCCTCTTTTCTATAGTAGTCTCAGTACATGTGTTAATATGATATCATTGATAAATGAATAATGAATTGAGTATTTCTCTAGCTGTGACCATCTCATGACTATCACCACATATGGAGCATCCTGCGCACTGACTATTACTAAGCCTCTCCATATTTCTCAGCATTTTCTGCTCCTTTACCCTGCGATCATATAGTCAGAAGTAACATATAAGTTCTCTCCTCACTGTTCAGACGTCATGGGTTTTCTGCTAGGATGGACACACCAGTATTTACAATGTGTCTCTTCTTCTAGATGTTTGTAGGAATCTTCTTGTAGCCAGGATCTCCTTCTCTGTGCTGGTTGGTGTCTTCTAGATGTTGAAGGTGGTCATCTTCTAGGTATATGCAGGAATCTTCTAGCTGCTAACTGGGGTCTACGTGTTGTCAGGACTCTTTACAATCTCAAAGACTGGGATAAAGATCTCCTGAAAAAAAAACAAGAAAAATATTTTGAGACAAAAAACTACAAATATATAACCTACAAAGAAATTGATGCTACCAAAAAAAGTGTCGAAAATGGAAAAAATCTTTATTGGAATAACAATAAAAAGCTACATGTCAATAAAATTAAATTAAAAAGACTCCACAAGACTCTACAGAAGAAAAGGACAGCTCATTGTGTGACTCACAAAGAAAATAAGAATTAGATAAGACCCCATGGCTGCACAGACCTGCGTAATGTAGGTCATATAGAAATACCAAATGGTATGGAATAAACAACTATACAGTGCAAAAAAGCAGTCAGCGCATAAGTAAGAGCAAAAATGAATCAACTATTAAACAAGTATGGAGGGATATAACATACCCATAATAAGGTTGTTCAGGAGCACCAACACAGGGAGTGCCCACCCAGACGCACGTTTCAGCGCTAAATGTCTTCATCAGGGGATGGCGCTGATAGTTCACACAGAGTATTTAAATGAACGCTAGCCAATGGTGCTTAAATATATCCAGGTGATATATATATATATATGCCCATAAATCAAATCAGTGCACTCACTGTTTACTATTGGTGGCAATATGTGGTCGAGTACATGGCCGGACTCCAGAAACGGCAACAACGAGACACTGGGGCGGAAACACATCAGCGCGTCACCTGACGCGGTCACGTGTGTCAGCAACCCAGCGTGTCATGGGTGACGAATCGGAGGCCGGTCAATCACAACCAATCAGAATGCAACCAGTGATTGAAGGCATGAAAAGCATTCAGAAGGATATTAACCCTGTACGGGCAGTCCAATAGCGATACACTTCATGTCTGCAAGTCTAAAGCCAAAATACAGAGAGACAAGATAGTTATACAGATATATTGCACATGTATCATACAAATACATATAAATATATGGACACAAAGTGATGTGTGATGAAGAGCGTCAACGTGTAGGGAGTAATCAAGTGTGGAACATTATTATCAATTATAATGTGTGAAAAAAGACCAATATATACGTGCCAAAAAGGAATAATCCAGTGCACACAACCTGAACATAGTAGGTAAGTGACAGGTAAGAAATGATATTAAACACAATAAAGTGTTGTTTATATAGAACATGTGTAAGTAAAAGAGTGAAAAGGTAATAAATGTATGGTGACAAAATAAAAGAAATAAAAAACGAAAAATAAAATAGTGTGAATAGGCGTGTGCGATGAAAAAAGAAGAAAAAAACAACGTGTGTATTATGCATCAAAAAATAAAATGGACTACAAGTGCCATGCACAAAGCAGATTTTAGTTACATGTCGATATATCTAATACAACAAGCCTCAAAGGTGCAGAATATAATATGCAGTGATCTGCAGACAGAGCCCGCTTTTCTATTGTTTGTGAAGATCATCAGAAGTAGGAAATCATTGTTGAGGATGAAGATCATGACAACCCGAAAATTGCACAGTTGACATAGTCAACACAGGCAGCGTAAACCATATATCTAATCTGTATACATAAATAAAGAAATGTAGATCAAAATCAAAATAAGAACATAAACTCAAAAATACCCGACTAAAAGCTTTGGTAGCAGTCAGAGAAATGCAGCAACACCAATGTTCTCATTGACACCCCTTGGTTGTGTTGTCTTAAGCCTCCATATCCACCTGCATTCTGATTGCAAAAGCCTCTTTTTACATCTCGTCCTCGCATATCAGTATTGATGTGATCTATTCCCTTCACTCTCACAAGTCTAGAGTTACACGCATGATGTAGGTGAAAATGTTGTGGAATCGTCTTCAGCTGTTCCATATACTCTACTGTTTTGGCATTTTCAATGTCTCTAACATGTTCTCTTACGCGAAAGCGCAATTCTCGGGTTCTTTTGCCAATATACATTTTAGGGCAAGGGTAAGTTGCATGATAGATCACACCTGTAGTGCCACATGTAATTGGCCATGTGATCTTAACATTTTTCAACCCACTTAAGTCAACAAAACCTTGAGAGCGTTGAATATTAGGGCAACTAATACAGTCGCCGCAAGGGTTACAACCCCACTTAGGACCAATCTTTCCAAAACATTTACCCAGTTTTTCCACTGTTCGGTAACTGTGAACTATTGCGTCACGTAAAGAACACGCTCTACATGGTGCAACAGCAAGATAATTTGGTAGTACTTTCTGTAGAATTGGATCATTGAGGAGCATCGGCCAAAATGTGTTTGAGGTGTCCCTCATTTCTGACCAAATGATACGTGTTCGTAAATCTTACCTTAGGAGAAATTCCTTATTTTTAGTTACAGTTTGTAATAGCTGTGCACGAGGGGGAGCTGTGCACGTGGTCGTCAATAGGCTTTATTAACATTGCGGCGGCTGCAGCCCTGTTGAGCAAGTCTCTTTCTTAACTCAGTCGTGCGGAATTTCAAATCTTCATGAGTTGAACAAATTTTCTTAACACGCAGTAATCGTCCAGTTGGTATAGCTTCGATGGTGTGGCGGGGATGTGAAGACGTGGCGTGAAGAAATGAGTTTGTTGATGTCTCTTTACGATGCAAATCTGTCTGGAGACAACCATTATGGTTCCTTTTAGTTAGTATGTCCAAAAAATCTATCTCAACATGATTCCACTTGCATGTTAATTTAATGTTACGTGTATTATAGTTAAATACACTGATGAATTCCATTAATTCATCCGAAGTCCCCTGCCAGATCATGAAGATGTCATCAATGAACGGGCCCAGAAAAGGAGCTGGTTCATTAATATTTCATGATCTGGCAGGAATAGGTCCCTCTCCCACAGCCCCAGGAACAGGTTGGCGTATGAGGGTGCACAGGCTGCCCCCATTGCCGTGCCCTGGAGTTGCAGGTAGAAGGACCCATTGAACGTGATAAAAATTGTGTTTGAGAACAATGTCCGATAGGGTGAGCAACAACTCTGAAAAGTCTTTCCTATATTGCTCATATGCAAAAAGGTGGCCACTGCATGCAACCCATCCGAATGCTGGATGCCGATATATAGTGACTCAATGTCACAAGTTACCAAAATATGTCTGTCATCTAAATGAATCTCTTCAATTTTCAACAACAAATCTGCAGAGTCGCACAGATACGAAGGTAGACCTTCCACTAATGGTTTTAAATGGTGGTCGACCCATCTGCACACCTTCTGAGTTAACCCCCCGGTACACAATATAATTGGCCTACCTGGAGGGTCCTTATGAATTTTGGGTAGTAGAAAAGGCGTCTGTATCGTTGGCTCAGTCACAATCAGTGCCTCCATTAGGGACTTGGAGAGGACTCCGGCATCCATACCATCTTGTAGAATGTGGATCGTCTTTGCTCTAAAGGATAATAAAGAATTGTATGTTAACCTTCTACAACAAGTGGAGTTTTTTTTTATTTAGTTTTTTTTTTAATTGATGTATTTTTTATTTTTCCAAACATAACAAACAAGCGAACAACAATTCAACAATATTTCCCATGGCAATAGCATCTCTGAACACTTATATCATTATTTTGCATATTATATAATCTACAATTTGTATAAATTACTTCAAATGATCCTAGTTGGAGCGAGGACAGAATTAGAGATTTTAGCCCAAAGACAAATTGAAAAAGTGTCAATATTCATAGGAAATGAAACACACTAAATAAACCATAAAGAAGGGGGAAGGGAAGTATAGAGGGGGAGGGGGAAGAGGATGGACACGTGTATCCCCATCGTTACCACGATTCAATACAGATATTTAAGGAATCAGATCATGATTGGTGTCACACCAGACAGCTGATGCTCCAGATACCAAGTTGTGGAGCCAAAGCATGCAATCAGTTTTTGTTTTATATGAAGTGGTAAGAGAGGTATAAAGTTCTCCCACAACTTAAAAAAGGCTTCAGTTTTGTGCTCTTTTCGATGGGAGGTTTCCACCCAATCCATTCGGAAAAGATAAGATATATTTTCTAGGGAAATACGATGTGTGGGGGGTGTATTATTTATCCAAACCTGGAGAATGGCCTTCCTAGCAGCCGCAGAGACATAGTATAACAGTTGTTTGTGATGTTTCGGGATAAAGAACATGGAAGGTGGCAGTATCCCAAAGAGACCCCACTTTTGGGTTGAGGGGCATGGTATGGACAGGGTGTTCGACACAAAATATTGTATCTTTCGCCAAAAGTCAACAATAGTTGGGTATAACCAGAGACAATGTAATTGCGGTGCTCCACACTTTAAACACGAATGGTCAGAGGAGTTACCCATGAGAAAGCCCCTATAAGCGGACACGTCAGCCCTATGGGCTATTTTAAAAGACATCTCCCAGGACATGTCTGATGGGAGGTATTTGGCAGCCATAGTTACAGATGATAGGACATCGTCATGAGTTGTTTGATCTAAGTGGTCAACCCAGTAAGATACGCCTGATCTCGATTTAGTGTAGTCCAATGGCTGTCTTAAAACGTTATAATGGGTAGTGATTAGTCTTTTTCGGCATTGATGAAATGGAGTTAAGTGACAGAAGAAGTCATCCCAGTCTTGGTCTTGTAAGTGTCTAATGACCTTGTGAGCATAGCTACAGGCCTGCATGTAATAAAATGGGTGTTGGCCCAAAAAAATCATATTGTATACATAGTTCATTAAATGAGTATGGACGACGAGTGAGCATGTTAGTTATCTGATTAATACATGTCAACCCCTCCCCCCAAACCCATCCACGAAAAACCACATGGGGGTCGGCATTTTGGAAGTCAAAGTTATGGACCCAAGGAAGAAGTAGGAAAAATATAGGGTTTAAACCTAAGTGTTGTCTGACCTTGGTCCATGTCTTCCAGGAGGACATGACTAGGGGGTTAGCCCGTTCATCAGGTGATAGAGCCGAGTAGGGAGTGTGTAAGAGGCATGTTAAGGAAATGGCTTTTGAAAATTGTTGGTCCAATGTAGAATCAGAAAAGCAGGAGCTGCCGGTTATCCAATCTCCAATCACTCGTAGTTGAGCTGCCATATTGTATAAGTGAATCTGTGGAAAATTAATCCCTCCATTTTCATGCTGCAATATGCATAGGCTCACTCTTGGTCTCTTTTGTTTCAAAATGTAGCCTCGAAAGAGAGTATTCAGCCGCCTAACGTCAACTGGTCTCAAGTATATAGGCAAGGATTGTAGTAAGTATAACAATTTAGGGAAGACAACCATTTTTAATAGATTAGCCCTACCTAAAAATGATAGAGTAAAGTGCCTCCAAGCCATGAGTTGGGATTCCAAATATGCAATAATGGGATTAAGGTTTAGTTGATATAAACGTGATGGTTGTCTCGTGATGCGTACCCCCAAATAGGGAATGTAATCAGAGTTCCATTTAAATGCATGCTTTGAAGACCAGAGTGGCCTGGAGGGACCCTTAAGAATTAGGGCTTCTGATTTTTGTAGATTGATCTTGAAACCTAACAGGGCACCATAAATTGGGATATCCTGGAGGATTGGTTGTAAAGTAGAGGCAGGGTTAGATATGAACAACAAAATATAATCTGCAAATAACGATAGTTTAATTTGAGAATCTCCAATTTGTATGCCTTGAAAACATGCTAGGGACTGGAGATGACGGAGAAGTGGATCTAGGGATAAATGAAACAGTAACGGTGAGAGAGGGCATCCCTGACGCGTACCCCTGAAAATTGAGATAGGAGGTGAGTTAAGCCCATTGATGGTAAGGGATGTGGTAGAGCAGGCCTGTGAGCGTGAAAGGAATGTTAGAAAGCGGTCCCCGAAGGCCCGGGACTGCAACACCGCTGTGAGAAATGGCCATGATAAAGAGTCAAACGCCTTTTCCGCGTCAAGTCCCAGCAGCATGGTCACTGGGGAGGAGGGGTCTAGTGCAGACACCTTGGCTGCTACAACCTGACTGATACCTTTAGTGGAATGTCTATTCCTTAAGAAACCCAGTTGGGTTGGGGCAATGATTGGTACAAACATGGTTTGGAGGCGGTCGGCCAAAATCTTTGTTAGGAGCTTATAGTCTTGGTTTAAAAGGGAAATCGGGCGATATGAGGAAAGGAGGGTTGGATCCCTGTCAGGTTTGGGAAGCAATATGGTCCTGGACTCATGAAAGTTAGGCAGGTCAATCTCCCCACTAAATATGTCTTGTAAGGTCCTCGTCAATGTCGGTACAATATCTGGCAAAAGTCTGTAGTATTCAGCCGATAGGTCGTCAGGACCCGGCGTTTTATTATTGTGTAGCTTAGAGATTGCTAAAGCAACCTCCGCCTCCGTGATATCATTATTTAAAAAGTGGAGTTTTTTTAATTGGCGATTTGCTTCATAAATATACATCTGGCGTGGCCAAAATACCACATTTCTGCCTTTATCGGCAGGTTTTACTACCACATCATGCCATGATTTAATCCTCTCCAAGCTCTCTCTCTCTCTCCCTCTCTCTCTCTCTCTCTCTCTGAACTCGTCAGATTGTCATTCTTAATTTTCCTTGGAATGTTTTGCTAATCTTCAGAGACTAATTTGACAAAAAGATCTACTGCGGGGCAAATAGACAACGGGGGGATTTTGTAGATTTGGTTCTAATGCAGATATGAATCTTACCTTCTGATGTTCCCCCTTCTTGGTGAAAGAGTTTCTCAAATATTCGCAATGTTTCTCGTTCCTCAACTGTCACAAATAAATCGCCTTCCTCTTTAAAATACAATTTCTTAAAGATCAAAGATTGTGCAAAAAATTGCAGATCTTTTACTGCTGAGAAAAGATCAAAACAGGAGGCGGGAGAAAAGGTCAAGACTTTGTCCAACAGTGTGACGTCACCTATAGATAATTGATGCATAGAAATGTTAATGACCTTCTTGTGATGTCTTGGATTTTGTTCCAATACCTTATTCATTTTTCTCCTACTGTTGGACGACTGATTTTAGTTCCGTTTTCTTTTGTATCTTGGTAAGTCACGTGTAGACCTCACGCTACTACATAATGTCATATCATGGTGACCGCTCTGTGATGACAAAGATCACATAGAAGAGGAAAGACTCAGTGATTACCATTTTGTCTCCCATTCCATCAATATATTTTCTTCTGTTGAAAATCATTATTATCACATATCAATTTCTTTGTTTTTCTGCTCTCCATTTCTTTTCTCCAGACGAGGCATTGATGATCCAATTGTGTTTTAAATGTTTCTAAGTCCTCTTTGGACATCTCTGCTTTTAATTTTTGCTGGATCTTTTCCAGCTCGTTATCCCTGTTTTCTAATGATGTGTTATTGAGTCTAATAAGAAGCTCCATCACTTTAAATGAACACGCTCTGCAGTTCTCCTCCCATTTAGATGGAAAATTCACATCTTCAGTTGGAAATGATGGGAAAACTTGTATGCGTAACCCCCTCGGTATAAGGTTCCGTTGGAGATAATTTGCTAGGAATGCTCGGTTCCACCAAACTTTCATTCTTTTATTTACAAGGCTTTTGAAGGAGTTCTGTGGCTCCCTAATATTTCTCTGACTGCCAACACCTGTGGCTGTGGAGTCATCTTTAACCAGCCATGACTGTTCTCTGGCTCTAAAATCCATAGTTGGGTTTCTGGCACTATCTGTAAAAACACAGAAAACAAACTGATAAATAATCCAAAAAGACAGCGAGGATCTGAAATCCCAAATGCAGGTGCACGGCCTTTATTACTAGTGAGGGGGGATCCTAGGGTGAAGTCCTGAGCACATCTATATATATATATATATATATATATATATATATATATATATATATATATATATGTATAGAAGGTAGAAATTCGAGGCACTCACCGCTGTTTCTGTAACTTCCGACCATGTCATCAAGAAGTGACCAGGAAGCAGCATGAGCACAAAAAGCTATAACTGGGTTTGGGGGCAGCGGCGGATCATCGTTAGGAAGGCTCGGGCAGCCGACCAAGGCTCCCAGGGGGCCCATGGCTGCCAAGCCCATAACATTTATTGGCTGGGCTGCACGGGCCCCCTCAAGCCCATTGGCGCCTAGAACTGGAGGGGGCCCCGATGCTAGCGACAGCCACATTCACTTGTATCTGCATCCTCAGGACGCAGAAATGAATTAATGATATAGGCTTCAGGCCAAGTTAGGACTGCAGCCTATAAGGTGCTGGGAAGACTCCCTGGGCAGGCCGCCGTGATGACGTAACTGCATCACGCTGATATGAGCATGCGTTCTGCCTGGAGACAGTGCAGCGCACCGTCCGTCGCGGGAACGGGGCAAGGTAAGTACAATGTTTTGTTTTGGAGGCAATATATGTGGCAATATACAGGGGGTGATTGCTGTGTAGCACTACATACAAGGGGAGGGGGGATATGTGGCACTATATACAAGGGGAGAGGGGGCTGTGTGGCACTATATACAAGGGGAGGGGGGATGTGTGTGAAGCTATCTACAGGGGCTGTGTGTGTGATGCTATCTACAGGGGCTGTGTGTGTGGCGCTATCGACAGGGGCTGTGTGTGTGGCGCTATCGACAGGGGCTGTGTGTGTGGTGCTTTACTTTACCTTCTGTGAGTCACTAGATTTATAGAGAATCTGTCTCCTCTCCTGACATGTTTTTTATAGGAAATCCTTGTCTTTCACAAAATATCTTTGTGCAGTCCAGGACTGATAGACAATTGCGTGTTACCATTCCCCTTGCCAGGAGGATGTGTCCCTGCACAGTGTGATACTGTCAGTATGTAGGGACGCAGCCCTTTGACAAGGGGAATCGTAACATCCATCTGTTAATGCTTGCACAAAAAGGTAGTGGCAGGGCGGCGGAGGAGTAGGGGGGCCCCATGTTTGGGTAACAGCCCAGGGCCTATGGCCTACTTAATCCGCCACTGTTTAGGGGGCCTCGTTCTGGAGATAGGCGCCGGTCACAGAGGTGGGACTCCCATCTATCTGACATTTATGACATATCCTGTGGAGATGTCATAAATGTCCTTCATGGGAAAACCCATTGAAGGGGATAGACAAATCTTACCTGTCCATACAGAAGTGACATTAATACATTGGGAGGAGCTTTCAGTTGCCGGTTAGTTGTCCGTTCTACGATGGTTGGAAACCGAACAGTTTCTATGGCGATGACGTAACATGGGAGCCTTGCATGTTGTCCAGTGGGAGCGGAGTCTGTTTAGAAAGAGAGAAATCCAATATTTATTATAATATTACAGGAAAAGGTATAGTAGGGGATAATGTTTTATCCATAGCACCTTAAAAATCCTGATTAGAGAGCGGACCCTGTCCCATATATACATATAAGTGAACAGTACTTTATATACAGTATATATGAGGACAGTAAAGAGGGAGTACAGTATATACAGTGAGGACACGTCCCATATATACATATAAGTGAACAGTACATTATATACAGTATATATGAGGACAGTAAAGAGGGAGTACAGTATAACCAGTGAGGACACGTCTCATATATACATATAACTGAACAGTACATTATATACAGTATATATGAGGACAGTAAAGAGGGAGTACAGTAAATACAGTGAGGACACGTCCCATATATACATATAACTGAACAGTACATTATATACAGTATATATGAGGACAGTAAAGAAGGAGTACAGTATATACAGTGAGGACACATCCTATATATACATATAACTGAACAGTACATTATATACAATATATATGAGGACAGTAAGGAGGGAGTACAGTATATACAGTGAGGACATGCTCCATACATATATACATATAACTGAACAGTACATTATATACAGTATATATGAGGACAGTAAAGAGGGAGTACAGTATAACCAGTGAGGACACGTCTCATATATACATATAACTGAACAGTACATTATATACAGTATATATGAGGACAGTAAAGAGGGAGTACAGTAAATACAGTGAGGACACGTCCCATATATACATATAACTGAACAGTACATTATATACAGTATATATGAGGACAGTAAAGAAGGAGTACAGTATATACAGTGAGGACACATCCTATATATACATATAACTGAACAGTACATTATATACAATATATATGAGGACAGTAAGGAGGGAGTACAGTATATACAGTGAGGACATGCTCCATACATATATACATATAACTGAACAGTACATTATATACAGTATATATGAGGACAGTAAAGAGGGAGTACAGTATATACAGTGAGGACACATCCTATATATACATATAACTGAACAGTACATTATATACAGTATATATGAGGACAGTAAGGAGGGAGTACAGTATATACAGTGAGGACATGCTCCATACATATATACATATAACTGAACAGTACATTATATACAGTATATATGAGGACAGTAAGGAGGGAGTACAGTATATACAGTGAGGACATGCTCCATACATATATACATACGACTGAGAAGTACATTTTGTTTCCGGACAGTCTGCAGGATATTTATGTAGTGGAGCCCCCAGCAAGGCACCTCCGCCCTGAATATGTGTAGATAAGGGACTCCAGCAGATCGCTTGTTAGGTCCATGTAGAAGCTCAAACACTTCATGGTCCTTAAGAATAAGTTGGGGGTGATGCATTGTCACAGGCACAACTAGAGGTACAGGCCTGGTTATCCATATTTGTGCCCCCGAGTGGCCACTATTTTACCACTGATCTCTATAAAATGGCAATATAATAGGGATTTTCCGGTTTCATGTAACTAGATGCTTAAATTTCGTATAATGAAAAGTTCGGCAACTTACTAATTCCTCAGCATTTTTAAGATATCTGTTTGGGGTCAGTGAATGGGAATATTCTTGTTTATATCAAGGAACATGCCTGATATTTCTCGCAGCTGATAGTTTGCTACAATTGGATCCATTCTAGGTCAGGATTTTCCTCACTGTTTCTGCTATTGATGCCCTCCGGTTTACTCTCTGCTCTGTAGAAGTTCCAGATTTGGGGGTGGGTTGTTGTTAAGGGCAGATGGGTGAAATGTCCCAGGCCCGCTTGCTTCATCATCTTGGTACATACAAGCAGAGCAGCCCCTGGCTACTGCACATGCAGCACTAGGTGGGGAGGGGGCAAGTGCCAAAAGAATGTTTACCCAACCGTGCACCACAGATAGAGGCTGCCATTGGGGTTGCATACGGTTTATTTACTTACAGACACAAATCCTATAAACCTAGAAATTCACGGTACTGATGTCAGCTTTCTGTCATTTAACCACTGGGTGACATACATATACAGTGCCATGCAGTTAGCACAAAGTACCGTAAATGTACAGTACTTGGATGGTGCGGGAAATAGCGTAGATCCCGGCACATTACCCCTCAGTTGCTGTGGTCAATAGTGGGGCATCTACGTAGGTAAACAGATGGCGGGGGCTTCTTCTGTCACCATCAGCGCAATCGCAGGTTTCTGATAGGTGCCATGGCAACCGGGGGCCTAAACAAGGCTCCCAGGTCTGCCATGTGTGAATGCTTATAAAGCCATGCCATTATGTACTCAACGCCTTTGTTGCAGAAGTTTTGTTGTGTTACTGGTTGCCCTTGGATCCGACCATAACCCATTCCTCTGGCTATGGTCGGGAAAAGACAATTCCCGACCATAGTATGGCTTTGTGGTCGCTTTCAATGTTCTCATGAACACGCTTTATTTCGTTTGCACTCCGGAACATCCAATTATTGCCGAGTGCTTGGTGTGACTACCAGCCTGTAGCTGCAACTGCGCATGCGCAACAGTAGCGCTGCCCAAGTCCCCGCCTGCACTCGAGAACTGGCAACTGTTCCCGAGTGCTTCTACTAAACTAGCATTTCAGCAAGACTGTATGTACCCGGGAACCGGCGACTGTTCCCGAGTGCTTATTCTAAACCTGTATTTCAGCGTGCACTACTGCTCATGCGCAGTCACATCGCTGTAGAGGACGGTATGTACCCGGGTACCGGCGACTGTTCCCAAGTGCTTATTCTAAACCTGTATTTCAGCGTGCGCTGCTGCTCATGCGCAGTCACATCGCTGTAGAGGACGGTATGTACCCGGGAACCGGCGACTGTTCCCAAGTGCTTATTCTAAACCTGTATTTCAGCGTGCACTACTGCTCATGCGCAGTCACATCGCTGTAGAGGACGGTATGTACCCGGGTACCGGCGACTGTTCCCAAGTGCTTATTCTAAACCTGTATTTCAGCGTGCACTACTGCTCATGCGCAGTCACATCGCTGTAGAGGACAGTATGTACCCGGGAACCGGCGACTGTTCCCAAGTGCTTATTCTAAACCTGTATTTCAGCGTGCACTACTGCTCATGCGCAGTCACATCGCTGTAGAGGACGGTATGTACCCGGGTACCGGCGACTGTTCCCAAGTGCTTATTCTAAACCTGTATTTCAGCGTGCGCTGCTGCTCATGCGCAGTCACATCGCTGTAGAGGACGGTATGTACCCGGGTACCGGCGACTGTTCCCAAGTGCTTATTCTAAACCTGTATTTCAGCGTGCGCTACTGCTCATGCGCAGTCACATCGCTGTAGAGGACGGTATGTACCCGGGAATCGGCGACTGTTCCCAAGTGCTTATTCTAAACCTGTATTTCAGCGTGCACTACTGCTCATGCGCAGTCACATCGCTGTAGAGGACGGTATGTACCCGGGAACCGGCGGCTGTTCCCAAGTGCTTATTCTAAACCTGTATTTCAGCGTGCGCTGCTGCTCATGCGCAGTCACATCGCTGTAGAGGACGGTATGTACCCGGGAACTGGCGACTGTTCCCAAGTGCTTATTCTAAACCTGTATTTCAGCATGTGCTACTGCTCATGCGCAGTCACATCGCTGTAGAAGACTGTATGTACCCGGGAACCGGCGACTGTTCCCAAGTGCTTATTCTAAACCTGTATTTCAGCATGTGCTACTGCTCATGCGCAGTCACATCGCTGTAGAAGACGGTATGTACCCGGGAACCAGCGACTGTTCCCAAGTGCTTATTCTAAACCTGTATTTCAGTGTGCGCTACTGCTCATGCGCAGTCACATTGCTGTAGAGGACGGTATGTACCCGGGAACCGGCGACTGTTCCCAAGTGCTTATTCTAAACCTGTATTTCAGCATGTGCTACTGCTCATGCGCAGTCACATCGCTGTAGAAGACGGTATGTACCCGGGAACCGGCGACTGTTCCCAAGTGCTTATTCTAAACCTGTATTTCAGCATGTGCTACTGCTCATGCTCAGTCACATCGCTGTAGAGGACGGTATGTACCCGGGAACCGGCGACTGTTCCCAAGTGCTTATTCTAAACCTGTATTTCAGCGTGCGCTACTGCTCATGCGCAGTCACATCGCTGTAGAGGACGGTATGCACCCGGGAATCGGCGGTTGTTTCCGAGTGATTCTAATTTACTATTTCAGCGTCTGCTACAAGTACTAGGACTGCAGTAGCTTCGCTGTTCAAATCTTAGCCGTCACTTGGGAATTACACCTCTGAGTAATGCAGAGCTAGAAACCAGCCTGATAATTATCAGTCATTAATAATAATATTAATTACCAGTCCTCTGATTCCTCCATTGCCGCTGACTGGAGGATTCTATATTTTGCTTCTTTTCACTTATAGACATCTAGAAAAGAAAGAGGTGCTATAATACGTTCCTGGTATATGCTATAGATGTACTGGATCAGTAAAGAGATGTTAGTGTGCCTGGTTTCTGATAAAGCTCAAATCATTTTTAAGGGGCAATTAAATCCGTTCTGGGGTACATTCTGCGGAGCCAAACTAGAGATCCCACCTCAAGTCTTCCTATCCAAGAGGTCGCACCGACCACCCCACACTGACTATAAGCCACAAGTATCATGGAATTGTCTCTGACCACAGCCCCTAAATTATTCACCAATCACACCAAAGATCAGATGTCTAGAAGAAATAGCGCTCTCCTTCACATCTGTATAACAGAAAACCATTCTACAATCTATTCAGTGGACCATTTACATCTCATTTATAACATGGGCCTAAGTGTGGCCTAGAGAGGACACCAAATATCTGATATCATCATCAGGAAAAATATTACACATTCAATAGAGACCTCACATGCGCCAAGTTATGACACAAAGTGATATCACTAGTAGTGAAAATAGCCGGACACTGACTTGTGACTTCTGGCCAAATCATTAGAGAGGAAAAGAAAAGGAGACGTGTCAACTAAACTGCGCCATTCACAGCAAAAATATTAAAACCCTGCCCACACAAACCCTACAAAAATGAGCCTTATTTCAGGGGAGACTTTCATGGACACTGCTGATAACCAGAAAGATTGTGTAACATACTGACAAACAAAATATACTGGGCTCGATAACGTCATTGTCATTACACATAGGGATTTCTACATCAGGAACACCTCAAATAATGATGATATCTTGTTACTAGCCGGGATGTAAGGGGCGTCTGGCTGCAACATTTATCACCCCATTCATCGCTACCTTTAATTTGGTGGATCTGACGGCAAGTAGAGTGTCCTTCCTTACCCTGCCACAAATGGAGCATTTTATAGGAGTTCTTCCCATCTTAGACATTTATGGCATACATCAGAGCTGGACCCGCCATAAATGTCTAAGATGGAAAAAACCCTTTAAGCTGCACACTCGTCTGTAAGAGATGAAACACTACTCTATGGCCAGAGGTAGACAACTGACTGTTAGAACGTCCAAACGTCCTCAAGGATATCCTCCAAGAACAAGAACTCCAGAAGAAAACTCTTCTGCAAACAGCAACCAAACCGCATCTGACCGGGGAAATCCAACTCAAAATCACTTTATTACCAGAACTGTATGAATTATTTCTATCACAGCTACTTTACTTAGTCATAATACTTTCTATAGGAATTTTATCAACATTTCGGCCCCATTCACACGGCTGTGCCCATAATCACGACCTGTGATTGTGGGCACGGCCAGCTGCCGATGGCCGCGGGCCGCAGTTTCGGGCCGTGCTCTCATACAAAGTATGGGAGCACGGCCCATAAAAAACGAAAAGTAGGACATGCTCCATAATTCACGGCACGGTTCTACGGCACAGACAGCTATCCGTAGCGATAAGGAAAGGTGTCTGCGGCCAATAGAACCAGGCGGTTCTGTTTTTTTACAGTCATGTGCATGGGGCCTTAAATTGTTACTAAACATAGTGACATGTCAGAAGTTTTGATCGGTGGGAGTCCTAGCACTGAGACCCCCACTTATTGCTAAAATGAAGCAGCAGAAGCGGCAGGGTGAGCGATGTACTGCTTTGTTTCTGATCGTCTTCCCTCGGAAAGTTGAGTAAACGGTGTACAGACTCAGAGTTTACATTTAGTCCGTACAACGCTCACTCAGTTTTCCGTGCAAAGCCAATCAGAAACCATGCGGCACAGCACTCACCCAAGCGCTTCTGCCGCTTCGCTGTAGCAGTCGGGGGGGGGGGGGTCTCAGTGCTGAGACCCCCACTGATCAAAACTTCTGCTATGTCACTTTGATATGTTAAAAGTTTAGTTACACTTTATCAGCCTCACACAAGACTAAAAACATACCTTTACCCAACTGCCCCATGACAATCACAATACCTAAACGGCTCCAACGCCAGCCACAAAGTCCTATAAATTAATCAAATTAATCAGTTCCGCCTTTTTTTCTGCCACCCATTGATTTCAATGAGGGGTCAGAGTCGGAAACCGCTCCAGGAAAGTGATTTGGGCCATTTTTTTGGCGCTGATTCCGTTGCGGTTTCCGTGTGAACCGACCTGTGGAGCATTCACCATCTTGATTCTCTGAACTTGGAAATAGACACCTGAAAAAGAAGAAGGAGGTGTGAGAATACATTCCTGGTAAATGCTATCGATTTCTATATAACGCCGATGTCTGTAAGAAATCCATGAAATAAGATGTTACTGCAGCGTGTGATCCTACAACTACAATCTATCCGGATACTCACCAGTCGCTGATACTAATCATAAAGGGGGCAATTTATTAACACTGGTGTTTTATACACCAGTCTTAATAGAAAAAAAATTGAACGTAAAGTGCGACACATTTATTAAGAGGCAAAAGCATTTTAATAAATGTGTTGCATTTTTCTGCTGGGCCGTGCGGTAAAATTGTGCAGCAATGACCACACCATGCACCATAGCATCCCTCCCACGTCTCCCATAACATAAAAAAACACATACTCACCTCACCGCTCTTCTTCTCCCCTCCATCTCATCATCATTTCAGCGCCGCTCATACATAGTGGATGCCGAGAAGTGTCAGAGCCATATATGCAGGAGCGGATTACAATGAGGGCAATGTGGGCACTTGCCCAGGTCCCGAGGCTGAAGGGGGACCAATTCGCCACGGTTTTCCCGAACTGGTTGTTAAAATTACAGCTGGTTCAGAGAACCGGGGTGAAACAGGACTTTTTACCCAATTGTATCCGTGTCCTTAGGATGCAGATACAACTGATTACTATTGCACTGGCTTTTTTTCTGTGGGCAGTATTGGGGCAATATCTACAGGGCACTCTATTTACACTGGGCAATATCTACAGGGGGCATTTTGACTGGCGCGATCTACAGGGGGCAGTGTGACTGGCATTATTTACAGAGGGTATTGTGACTGGTGCTAACCACAGAGGTTATTGTGACGGTCATTATTTACAGAGGGCATTGTGACTGGCACTATCTACAGGGGGCATTGTCACTGGCACTATCTACAGGGGGCATTGTTAATGTATGTGGTGTTTCAATGAACGCTGTGTATAGGAATAGAGACAGCAGCAGCAGCGGCGCTGTCTCTATTCCTCCCGGTGATCATGTGACTGGTCACATGATCGCCGGGTGCCGTTAGTGACAGACTGCTGCTGGGTCTTACTAGACCCAGCACAGCCCAGTTAGTGACAATCGTCACTATGAGAGGGCTGATTTCCCCTGTAACTGGGGCTGCTGTGCAACTCCAGTTACAGTGGAAAAGATGGTGTAAAAGAAAGAAAAAAAATATATCAAGTTCCCCAAAGGTCTTTTTTGACCTTTGAGGGACAGACCATAATAATAAAAAAATAGTAAAGTACAAAAAAAATTAAATAATAAATACACATAAAATACCCACCCCAAAAAAATACCGTTCCCCCGCGCCAATCATTGTTGTAACGCTAGCGCTGACCCAATTACCCTAATATAGACATATAATATATTAAAATTTACGGTAGACAATGACGATCACAAAAAAAAGGTCTATTTTAGGGTAAAACTATGTTATTACCAAAAAAAAAATAGCTGAAACGTAAAAAAGCTTATTTTTTTACTATTATTTTCAAACTTTATGAATGAAAATTCTAAAATGGCAAAAAGGTGTGTATAAAAACGATAAAAAAATAAACCTGCATTGTCTACGGAAAAAACATCGCAAAAATAACGTCGTTAGCACAACAAATAAAAACGTTATAGCCATTTAACTAACACGTGCTAAAAATGGCTAAACGGTGTCTGGTCCTGAAGGCGCAAAATAGCCCGGTCCTGAACTGGATAAGATCTTCTGGGGTCCTGTATCTAAGCCTACATTGTTAGGCTTAGATACAGGGTCTAACAAACAGTGTCACACATGGAGCCTGTATCTAAGCCTAACACAATGTAGGCTTAGATACAGGACCCCAGATGACATTTTTTTTATTCCTGTATAAGAGTATGTTCACACGGCCTATTTACGGACGTAATTCGGGCGTATTAACCCCCGAATTACGACCGAAATTATGGCTTGAAAGCGTTGGCAAACATCTGCCCATTGAAAGCAATGGGCTGACGTTTGTCTGTTCACACGAGGCGTATATTTACGCGTCGCCGTCAAAAGACGGCGCGTAAATAGACGCCCGCGCCAAAGAAGTGTCATGTCACTTCTTCAGACGTAAATGGAGCCGTTTTCCATGGACTACATGGAAAACCAGCTACAGTTACGTCCGTAATGGACGCGGCGTTCAAGCGCCTGCACATGCCGTTACGGCTGAAATGACGGGGCTGTTTTCTCCTGAAAACAGCCCCTTAATTTCGGCCGTTACGGACGCTGCCGTGTGAACATACCCTAAGATTAGTGTTTTGGGGCCCTGTATCTAAGCCTAACATGTGGTACTCTTAGATACATGGCCCATGTGTGACACTGTCTGCTTGGGTAATGTTACTAAGGCTACCTTGTGGTAGCTTAGATACATGGTCTAACAGTATCACACATGAGCAGTGTATCTAAGCATCCCTCTTTTTTTTTTTCTTAGTTATTAGGTGTTTTTTACAGGTTGGGTCCTTGGTACTACATCAAGTTCAAGGACGACTTCAATGACACCTTTTTTATTTTTAATAAAATCGTTAACCAGTGTTGTGTGTGTTATTTTATTACAATATTTTTTCTATGTCCTTCTCATTTATTTAAAAATGTATTACTAGTGCATTATTAATGGCCACTGTCTAACAGCGTCCATTAGTAAGGCTTCATGCACACTAGCGTGTGTATTTTCCGCGCGTGAAAAACTTGCGTCAATCCCATCCGTGTGTTTGCGTTAGGGCGGATTAACACGAACGTGCTATACGTCCGTGCAACCCGCGTGGTATTCACGCGGGTCGCACGGACCTATGCAAGTCTATGGGGCAGTGCAGACAGTCCGTGAATTTTACGCAGCGTGAGTCCGCTGCGTAAAACTTGCGACATGTTCTATATTTCTGCGTTTTTCGATCATCACGCACCCATTGAAGTCAATAGGTGCGTGAAAATCAGGCGCACCCCATGGAAGCACTTCCGTGTGACGCGCGTAATTCGCGCAACAGCAGTAAAATAATGAATGTAAACAGAAAAGCACCGCGTGCTTTTCTGTTTACAAACATCCAAACGGAGTGTCATAATGATGACGGCTGCGCGAAAACCGCAGCCGCGCATCCGTATGAACATGACACGGAGCTGTCAAGTGCATTTTGCGCACGCAAAACGCCACCGTATTTGTGTGCGCAAAACGCACACGCTCGTGTAAATCCGCCCTTATGCATCAGTGTGCTTTACGATTGTCATGTGTTATTCACGCACTCACAAAGCCAGCCCATTTTTTTCTTCTTTTTTACAACAAATTGCTGTGTAAATCACGCACCAAACACGTGTGCGGTGCGTGGTTTTCACGCATGCATTGACTTCAATGTGAGTGTAGGTGCATGATAACGCACCAATAGAGGACATGCAGTATGTTTCACGCAGCGGACTCTCGCTGCGTGAAAAGTCACGCATGTGTCAACGGCCCCATTGAAATAAATGGGTCGCGTGTGTTGTGCGTTTTTTCAAAGCACAGCACACGGACGTGATTCACACTTGTGTAAATCGTGCCTAAGGCCCCATTCACACCAGGGTGAATCTCGTCCGTGTGCTGATCGTCGAAATCACGCATAGCACACGCGACCCATTTATTTCAATGGGGCAGTTTTCACGCAGCGAGAGTCCGCTGCGTGAAACATACTGCATGTCCTCTATTGGCGCGTTATCATGCACCTACACTCACATTAAAGTAGACGCATGCGTGAAAACCATGAACCAAACAAGCGTGTTTGCTGCGTGATTTATGCTGCAATTTGTTGTAACCAAAAAATGGCCTTTCTGAGTGCGTGAATAACGCATGCCACTTGCTAAGCACACTGATGCAGAACGCACACAAACTGACCCCATTCATACGCGTTTCTCACGGGCGTCAATCTTACACGCAAGTGTGCATGAGGCATAAGACGGGGCTGGACGAACACTAACCATCACTATGACCCTGGTACCCTCCGCCACCAGGGGTACTGGGCATAGCATACCTGGGTAACATCCAGTAGCTGACCATCGCTAATACTGTGGTGGCCACAGCGCTGGCTCTTATTATTAGGGCACGTTCAGACGTGGCAGAGTTTTTATGCTTCAAATGTTGTTGCAGACTTAGGGGAAAGTACGCAACGAATCTGCACCAATATTTGCCGTTTTGACAGGTAATTCAGACATTGCAGAAAACACAGCGGACCTGCCACTGATTTCGGTTTTTGCATTGCAAAGGCTGAAATACTTTGTGCCATTCCACTTCTCCGCAACAGACAGTGCGTGCTGCGGCCTGAAATTTCTGCACCGCTGCCCATCGTCCGCAGCGGAGTTCCCATCAATGTCTGAACTAACTTGCCTAAAAATGTGTAGAAGGCCTGATTCAGACCAACGTGGCGTTTTTGCGCAGGCAAAACACGTGGCATTTTGCCTGCGCAAAAGCCACTTACCTGCTCCGTGAGGCAGCGTCATATGCGTGGTTTTTGCGCAGCCGCCATCATTATGACACGCCATTTGGATGTTTGTAAACAGAAAAGCACGTGGTGCTTTTCTGTTTACATTCATCCTTTTGACAGCTGTTGTGCAAAACAGCCAGTTCGCACGGAGGTGCTTCCGTGCGGCAATGCGTGGTTTTCACGCGCCCATTGACTTCAATGGGTGCGTGACGCGAGAAAAACGCCGGAATATAGAACACGTCGTGAGTTATACGCAGCGGAATCACGCTGCGCAAAAATCAATGACAGTCTGCACTGCTCCATAGACTTGCATAGGTCCGTGCCACACGTGTGAAAAACACGCGGGTTGCACGGACGTATATAGCGTTCGTGTAAATCCGCCCTTAGGTAGACAGCGCCACTATGATTCCGGTCCACAACGGATTGCTTCATGTCTCTGCCTAGGTCTATGTCCAAGCAAAGCGTGCAGGAGCGGAATCCCCGACCATAGTGGGATTCCACTACTCCGATAAGTTACAATAGCTCTAGGTACAGGTGGGGGGAGGGGTAGTGTGTCATCTATGTAATAAAATGACTCCTCCTCACAACACAAAGTGCAGGAGGAGGAATGGTACATGAAGTACAATAACGGAGGCAGCATTAGGCTAAGTTCACACAGAGTATTTTGACGAGTTTTTTTAAGCGGAAACAGCGTTGCAAAACTCATGCTCTATCTTCGGGCGTTTACGCCTCTGACCTCCCATTGACTTTAATGGGAGGCAGAGAAAGCGTATTTTGCGTTGTTTTATGCCCGCGGCGCTCAATTGCCGCGGGCGAAAAACGCCACAAAAAACAGACGCAAAAAACAACGCCAAAAAGGCTACGATAAACGCCGCGAAAAACATCGCAAATAAAGCTGCGAAAAAAGCCGCAAACAAAGAGGCAAAGAACGCCACAAAAAACGACAGGGAAAACGCCACGAAAGACGCAAAGAAAAACCCAGAAAAAAACCCCGCAAACAACGACGCAAAAAAAGACGCGAAAAACGACGCAAAAAAGGCTACGATAAACGCCACGGAAAACGCTGCGAAAAAGACACGAAAAAAGAGGCAAAGAACGTCGCGAAAAACAACTGGGAAAACGCCACGAAAGACGCAACGAAAAAAGCAGCAAAAATAGCCGCAAACAACGACACAAAAAAAGAAACGATAAACGACGCGAAAAAGGCTACGATAAACACAACGGAAAACACAGCAAAAAACATCGCAAAAAAAGACGCAAACAAACAAGCAAAAAACGCCAAGATAAGCTAAGCGAAAAACGACCCGAACAAAGCGGCAAACAAAAACGCAAACAAAGCCGCAAACAGCGCACAAAAAACTCCGGCAAAAATGACGCAAAAATCAACGTGCAGGGAGAGGTAAATCTGCCGCAAACTTCAAGACGGAATTTTGAGGCAGATATTCTTCCTGAAAAAAAACTGTGTGTGTGAACATGGCCTTAGTGGAGAGAGACATGAGATAGAAGAGGGTGGGCGAGGGTGAGGGAGACACGAAGAGGTTTATAGACCTGAAAAGAGAAAGAAAACATAAATGTGAAAACATAATGGGGGGAGAACGGTCACCATCCTTCAAGAATGTCAGCAAGAAGACAAGTCCAGTGAAGGATGTCAGCGGGAGGAGCAGGGACAGCTCACGTGAACTCTTGGAAGGTACGTGCACGCTCATTGCAGCCTGCAAGGAGCGTGCACGGGAAAAAAGTTTCCTCACAAGGAAAGATCGACAAACCAGAGCTGAACTGCATGTAAACAAGCCGTGCTAAACTCAAAGCAGAAATGTGCTAAGTAGAATTTATTTTTTAACCCCTTAGTGACCACTAATACGCCTTTTTACGTTTGTCACTAAGGGGCTTTAGGCTAGGCTGATGCCTTTTCACGTCAGCCTAGTCTAAGTCCTGCACGGGTCTCCCGTGCAGGCAGGAGCCGGGGCTCTGCTGTCTGATGACAGCTGAGCTCCTGCTCCAACGCCCGCGATCGAAGTTTACTTCGATCGCGGCCGTTTAACCCGTTAAATGCCGCCGTCAATAGCGACCGCAGCATTTAACTTTGTTTACAGAGGGAGTGCGCTCCCTCTGTCACCCATCGGCGGCCCGCGAATGAAATCGCGGGTCTCCGATGGGGTGTCATGGCAGCCGGGGGCCTGATAAAAGCCCCCAGGTCTGCCCTGGACATATTCCTGTTAGGACGCGCCGGAGGCACGTCCTAACAGATTGCCTGTCAGATTTACACTGACAGGCAATAATGCTCTGGTATACGAAGTATACCAGAGCATTATAGCAGCGATCGGAACATCGCACAGTAAAGTCCCCTAGTGGGACTAATGAAATAAGTCATCAAAGTGAAATAAATATTATTAATAAAAAGTACAGTAAAAAAATAAATAAAACCATTTTTTTCCATAAAAAGTGGTTTTATTTAGTAAGTGTAAAAAAAAAAAAAAGTACACATATGTGGTATCGCCGCGACCGTAATGACTCCATTAATAAAGTTAATATGTAATTTAAACCGCAAAGTGAACACCGTAAAAAAAAAACGCAAAAAACCATGGCGAAATTGCAATTTTTTTCCATTGCCCCCCAAAAAAGTCATAATAAAAATGAATCAATAAGTCCCACGCACCCCAAAACAGTACCATTCAAAACTACATCTTGTCCCGCAGAAAACAAGCCCAAAAAATCACTACATTGATGGAAAAATAAAAAAATTACGGCTCTTGGAAAGCGACGATGCAAAAGCAAATAATTTTAGTTCAAAAGTGTTTTTATTGTGCAAAAGTCGTAAAACATAAAAAAACCTCTACATATGTGGTATCGCCGTAATCGTACCGACCCATAGAATAAAAGTAACATGTTAATTACGTCGCACAGTGAACGGCATCAATTTAAAAACGCATAGAACAATGGCGGAATTTCAGTTTTTTTTTATAATCCCCCCCCCAAAAAAGTTAATAAAAGTTAATATAAAAATTATATGTACCCAAAAATGGTGCCATTAAAAAGCACAACTAATCCCGCAAAAAACAAGTCCTCATACAGCTATGTAGATGAAAAAATAAAAAAGTTATAGCTCTTTGAATGCGACTATAGAAAAACGAATAAAATAGCTTGGTCATTAGGGCCTAAAATAGGCTGGTCACAAAGGGGTTAAAATAATGCTTTATTTAGGTTGTCTGTATAAGGGGTAATGTATGACACAGTTTTTGAAAAAATTTTGGTATCTCGGACAACCCCTTTAAAGAGGCTCTGTCACCAGATTTTGCAACCCCTATCTGCTATTGCAGCAGATCGGCGCTGCAATGTAGATTACAGTAACGTTTTATTTTTAAAAAACGAGCATTTTTGGCCAAGTTATGACCATTTTTGTATTTATGCAAATGAGGCTTTCTAAAGTCCAACTGGGCGTGTTTACAGTAAAAGTCCAACTGGGCGTGTATTGTGTGTTACATCGGGGCGTGTTTACTTCTTTTACTAGCTGGGCGTTGGGAATGGGAGTGTATGATGCTGACGAATCAGCATCATCCACTTCTCTTCGTTAACACCCAGCTTCTGGCAGTGCAGACACAGCCGTGTTCTCGAGAGATCACGCTGCGACGTCACTCACTTCCTGCCCCAGGTCCTGCATCGTGTCGGCCACATCGGCACCAGAGGCTACAGTTGATTCTGCAGCAGCATCAGCGTTTGCAGGTAAGTAGCTACATCGACTTACCTGCAAACGCCGATGCTGCTGCAGAATCAACTGTAGCCTCTGGTGCCGATGTGTCCTCGCTCGTCCGACACGATGCAGGACCTGGGGCAGGAAGTGAGTGACGTCACAGCGTGATCTCTCGAGAACACGCTGTGTCTGCACTGCCAGAAGCTGGGCATTGTGAAGAGAAGTGGATGATACTTCTCGTCAGAACGCCCAGCTAGTAAAAGAAGTAAACACGCCCCGATATAACACACATAATACACGCCCAGTTGGACATTTACTTTAAACACGCCCAGTTGGACTTTAGAAAGCCTAATTTGCATAAATACAAAAATGGTCATAACTTAAAAATAAAAACTTTACTCTTATCTCCATTGCAGCGCCGATCTGCTGCAATAGCAGATAGGGGTTGCAAAATCTGGTGACAGAGCCTCTTTATGGTAATAGTAGATGTTAAATCTACTTTTACCTTAAGAGAAGGTAAGTGTGTACAGTAAAAACTAAACCCAAAAAACATGGAGGAAGCTCAGTTTTCTCAAATTCAACCATTACATGGTACTTTAAATGGTGCCTAAAAAACGACAACTCCTCTCGCAAAAAAATAATCCTTCACACACCACTCCATTGACGTAAAAATAAAAAAGTTATGACTCTAGGAAGGTGAGTGACAAATGAAAAATGCCTTGTATAACCTCTTCAGGCCGAAGCCATTTTAATAGACTTTGAGGGCTTATTTTTTACGGGAGGCGTCGTAGTTTCTATTAGTAGCATCTAAAGTACCATACAATGCACTGGTAAACGGAAAAAAAAATTATTTGCGTGCTGAAATTGGAAAAAACTGCGATCCCTTCATGGCTTTTTGGGTTTCGTTCTTACAGATTTCACCGTGCGGTAAAAATGAAAACGGAACTACATGCTGTGGCTCAATACGATTGCGGAGATACCAATTTATATAGGTTTTCTTAAATTACACTACTTTCAAAGAAAAAAAAACTTTTTGGTACATTTTTTTTATTGGTGTAGCCACATTCTAAGAGCCATACGGGTTTTATTTTTTCATCGATTGAGCGGTGTGATGCGTATTTTTTGTGGGACGAGCTCTAGTTTTTATAGGTACCATTTTTTGGTACATGCAATTTTTTGATCACTTTTTATTACATTTTTTTTAAGAGCTAAGTTGACCAAAAAACAGCAATTTTGGGGTTTTAAATATTTTTGGGTTCACCATGCGCATTAAATAACGCTATATTTTAATAGTTCAGAAACAGCTATACCAATTTTGTTAACTTTTTTTATTTTTTACATTACTTTAGAGGAAAACTGGGAAAAGGTGTTTTTTTTTTACTTTTAATTTGTTATTTTTTCCTTACTAAAAACTATATTTCCCTTTTTTTTGCTAGGGGACATGAACCAGCGATTGTTAGATCGCTGGCACAATACACTGCAATACTAATGTATTGCAGTATATTGTCATTTCCACAGGCTTCTGTTAAAGTGCAGCTAAACGTTTAACAAACTTCTGACATGTCATAGTGACATGTCAGAAGTTTTGATTGGTGGAGGTCCAAGCACTGAGACCCCACCTATCGCTAAAAGTACGGAGCTGAAGCGCTCGGTACGGGCTCTTAGACTTTCTCCGATACATTGGTTTCCAGAAAAAGCCGAACAGACACGAAGCGGCTGAGCGCTCACACGAGAACTTCAGCTGCTTCATTTTAGCGATTAGTGGGGGTCTCAGTGCTCGGAACCCCACCAATCAAAACCTCTGACATGTCACTATGACATGTCAGAAGTTTCTTAAACGTTTAGCTACACTTTAAGCCCTGCCACATGCAGGGCTTAGGAGAGGCAGAGTGAAGGCAGTCTTGGGGGCCTTCATTAGGCCCTGGGCTGCCATGACAACCATAGTGACCCTGCGATCTCATTGCGGGTGGGGGTGACGAGCTGTCAGAGGGGGCCGCCCCCTCTTTTTAACACCTCAGATGCTGCCGTCGTGATTGACCACAGCATTTGAGGGATTAAACAGCCAGAAATCAGCGCGATCACTGTTTCTGGCCATTAGTCCCGGATGTCATCTGTAATACACAGCTGACAGCCGCAGCGTATGGTGCACGCACAGCGCGTGAGCGCTCCGTACATCACCCCTCGCACTATGACATATCTGACACAACATTTTGCGGGAAGCAGTTAAGGGGTTGAACAACAGGAACTGGTTCTTTAAGGTTATATTCACGCACAGAAGATGATTTTTTCCGGAAAACCCAAACAATTTAAAGCTCCTGACCTCTTTAGGGTCCCAATGTATTCTGCTTTCTCTCTTCTGTAATGGCTCATTCTGCTTTTACAGAAAATTCTAAACTGTGCCAGATCTGCGAGGTCCAGCGCGGGCCTCTACCTTGCTATGCCCCATGGAGTGAAATATACGTTAGCGAGGAGCTGGCGTAGATTTCCACTATAATTTATGCCACTTTTCTGGGAGAATCATAATAAATTTGTTGGCTCAGTGGCCACGCCCCTTTCCCCTCGACCATGCCCCATTTCTACAAAAGTGTGGAAAGTGGTGCAAAAAAAGGGCAAAAATTGCAATTTGCATCAAAAATTCGACTTTTAATCCCTTTTGCGACTTTTCTACGCCTGGCGTAGAAGAGTTGATAAATGCCCCCCCCCCCCCTTAGTGTCTTATGTCTCTGTGTTCTTCTCCTGCCTGTAGTCCTCGCCTTCCTTACAGCTGTACTAGTGACTGGACCGTGAAGTAACAATCATTACCAGATAGAACGTCAGGTCCGCTCATCATTATAGCTGCTCTTGGTTTTCAATCCTATCGCCCATTTAAGACTTGCCCAAAAAGAGTCTACATCAGTCCCTCTCTCCTGGCCTCGCCCATGTACAGCTCCCATTCACTATTCACTTTCCTCAGTCAACTTAACCCATCTCATCCCACTGCCCAACATAAAAAACGCTCTCATAAATCACAGGACCATCTGCTGTCTCTCTCCATTCTCCTGCTACTAGCTGCAGGGGACATCTCTCCCAACCCTGGGCCTCCCTTTTCTTCTGCCAAGCTCAACCACTTACCTGCCACACATAGAAACCCTGCAAATCTTCTTGCCATTCCTTGTATGTCTTCTCCTGTCTCTTTTAACTGTGCTCTCTGGAACTCTCGGTCCGTGTGCAACAAACTCACCTTTATTCATGACTTATTCCTTTCTAACTCTCTCAACCTTCTGGCTCTTACAGAAACATGGCTACACCTGTCTGACACGGCTTCCCCTGCTGCTCTATCTTATGGTGGTCTCCAGTTCTCTCATGCCCCCAGAACTGAGAACAGGCAGGGTGGAGGAGTAGGTATACTTCTTTCCCCACACTGCACTTTCCAGGTCATTCCCCCGGTCCCCTCACTCACATTTCCCTCTTTTGAAGTCCACACCCTCAGACTCTTTCACCCTTTTCCCCTCCGAGTGGCAGTTGTCTACCGCCCACCGGGCTCACCCCGCCAATTCCTGGATCATTTTGCTGCCTGGCTTCCACAATTTCTATCCTCTGAAACACCCACTCTCATCATGGGTGACTTCAACATCCCCATTGATAATCCAATCTCCTCATCTGCCTCCCAGTTTCTATCTTTAACCTCGTCCCTCGGTCTGTCACAACTTACTAACTCTCCTACACATGAAGACGGGCATTCACTTGACCTGGTCTTCTTCCGGCTCTGCTCAGTTTCTGACTTTATTAACTCTCCTCTCCCGCTTTCTGACCACAATCTTCTCTGCTTTACTATCAAATATTCTCTGCCTCCTCAGGTCATCCCTATGTATCAGACATACAGAAATCTACATGCCATTAACACTGTGAAACTCATAGACAGTCTACAGTCCTCATTGTCCCCTATCTCTTCCCTCTCCTGTCCCAATCTGGCTGCCAAACTTTATAATAACACTCTCAAAAATGCATTGGATGAAGCAGCCCCCACTACACTCCGAACCACGCGACAAAGACGACGACAACCCTGGCACACGCCTCAATCCCGCTTTCTTCAGCGGTGCTTGAGATGTGCCGAACGAGTGTGGAGAAAATCGCATTTGGATGCAGATTTCCTCCATTACAAATTTATGCTCAAAACTTACAACTCTGCCCTTCACCGCGCCAAACAAGTCTACTTCACTTCTCTCATCTCCACACTATCTAATAATCCAAAACGCCTCTTTGATACTTTTCACTCCCTCCTTAGTCCTAAAGTGCAGACGCCAATCACAGATCTCAGTGCTGAAGACCTGGCCAATTATTTTAAAGTTAAAATTGACAACATCCGGCATGATATTATCTCCCAGTCCCCTAGTAACATCGATCCCCTCCCCCCCCCGCACTCCCTCTTCTTCACTCTCAGCATTTGACCCAATAACTGAAGAAGAAGTCTCGAGGCTCCTCTCTTCTTCTCGTCCTACTACCTGCCCTAGTGATCCTGTCCCCTCACACCTCCTCCAGTCCCTCTCCCCAGCTGTCACTAGTCACCTCACTAAAATATTTAACCTCTCTCTTTCCTCTGGTATCTTTCCCTCCGCTTTTAAACATGCCATTATAAACCCATTATTGAAAAAACCAACACTTGACCCATCCAGCGCTGCCAACTACCGACCAGTCTCTAATCTGCCCTTCATCTCCAAACTCCTGGAACGCTTGGTCTACTCTCGCCTTATCGGCTATCTCTCTGCTAACTCCATTCTTGACCCCTTACAATCTGGTTTCCGCACTCTACACTCCACAGAAACTGCCCTTACTAAAGTCTCAAATGATCTCTTGTCGGCTAAATCGGACGGTAAATCCTCTCTCCTGATTCTTTTGGATCTCTCTGCAGCCTTTGACACTGTAGACCACAAACTCCTACTTAACATGCTCCACTCTATTGGCCTCAAGGACGCGGCTCTCTCTTGGTTTTCCTCCTATCTCTCTGACCGCTCATTCAGTGTGTCATTTGCTGGTTCCACTTCTTCTCCTCTTCCCCTTGATATCGGGGTTCCTCAGGGATCAGTCCTAGGTCCGCTCCTCTTTTCTCTCTACACAGCTCCTATTGGACAAACCATCAGCACATTTGGCTTCCAGTACCATCTTTACGCTGATGACACCCAATTATATACCTCTTCCCGTGACATCACCCCTGCTCTAATACAGAACACCAGTGATTGTCTGTCCGCTGTCTCTAACATCATGTCCTCTCTCTATCTGAAACTGAATCTTTCTAAAACTGAGCTCCTTGTGTTCCCACCATCTACTAACCTCCCTAAACCTGATGTCTCCATCTCTGTGTGTGGCACTATCATAACTCCTAAGCAGCACGCCCGCTGTCTCAGGGTTATTTTTGACTCAGATCTTTCCTTTACTCCTCACATACAATCACTTTCACGCTCCTGTCATTTTCACCTCAAAAACATCTCCAGAATCCGCTCTTTTCTTACGGAGGAAACTGCCAAAACTCTCATTGTTGCTCTGATTCACTCTCGTCTTGACTACTGTAACTCATTACTAGTCGGTCTTCCCCTCACTAAACTCTCCCCTCTCCAATCTATCCTCAATGCAGCAGCCAGGCTCATCTTTATGACCAACCGCTACACCAACGCCTCTAATCTGTGCCAGTCACTGCACTGGTTGCCCATCCCCTTCCGAATAAAATTCAAACTTATTACTCTCACCCACAAAGCTCTCCACAGTGCTGCACCTCCTTACATCTCCTCCCTCATCTCTGTCTACCACCCTACTCGGGCTCTACGTTCTGCCAACGACCTTAGATTAAAATCCTCCATAATCCGAACCTCCCACTCCCGTCTCCAGGATTTCTCTCGTGCTGCACCCGTCCTCTGGAATGTGCTACCCCAGACAATCAGATTAATTCCCAATATCCACAGTTTTAAACGTGCCCTGAAAACACATCTATTTAGACAGGCCTATAACATTCCCTAATCTGACTCCTTTCCATGGCCCTCCATTTAGATTAGTCATCAGAATAAGATTCCCTCACACTCCTTCTCTTCATGTCTGTCATACACGGATACTGGCTGGTGACCGGCTCATGCAGCTTTATGTTACCACCGCATGTGTATAAAAATGGCCGGACCATTGTACAGAACAAACACTATTACACTTTGTGTCTCCCTTATGTCCTCATAGATTGTAAGCTCTTGCGAGCAGGGTCCTCACTCCCCAGGTTTGAATTGTAAATGAACTTTGTCACTATGTAATGTCTGATATTGTTTGTTTCATGTTCCCTCTAAATTGTAAAGTGCTGCGTAATATGTTGGCGCTATATAAATAAAGATTATTATTATTATTATTGTATAATATTACAACAGAGGATGAGGAACGTTTCTTGGGAAGGTCCTTGTATAAACATTACAAGTTGTAGAGTCATTTACTGCTTCACATAAGCTGAGAGACTTTCCTCCGGTTCTGTCCAGATTTCATGGATTTCATGACTAGATGTCACATTATAAAAGCTCTTAGCTGCCATATTTGCGCTCACTTATATATAAATACCGTCAGGGCCGGCCTTAGGTTGGAGGGCGCCCTGTGCGGGATTCTCTATTGCCGCCCTCCACAAACCAAAAGTTAACCACATATATAGACACATACTGGAACATATATACTGCACATACATAGAGGGACATATTTAGACAAACAGGCAAATATATATGTATACACATTCTGGAATATATACACACACACACACACACACACACACACACACACACACACACAGGAACATATATACTGCACATACATAGGAGGGACATATTTAGACAAACAGGCAAATATATATATATACACATTCTGGAATATATACACACAGACACACACACACACACACACACGCACACACACACACAGGAACATATATACTGCAAATACATAGGAGGGACATATTTAGACAAACAGGCAAATATATATATATACACATTCTGGAATATATACACATATATACACACAGACACACACACACAGGAACATATATAATGCACATACATAGGAGGGACATATTTAGACAAACAGGCAAATATATATATATATACACACACACACAGACACACACACACACACACACACACACACACACACACACACAGGAACATAGATACTGCACATACATAGAGGGACATATTTAGACAAACAGGCAAATATATATATATATATATATACACATTCTGGAATATATACACACACACAGACACACAGACACACACACACACACACACACACACGAACATATATACTGTACATACATAGAGGGACATATTTAGACAAACAGGCAAATATATATATATATACACATTCTGGAATATATACACACAGACACACACACACACACAGGAACATATATACAAACACAAACACACATTCACATACATACCCATATATAAACTGTGCAGATAATGTAGTAGATGTCACCTGCAGTCCTATGTAACACCACAGATATCACACTCTGATAACTATACCCACACATATATACACACACAGAGGCACACATATATACACACTAACATAGAGACATATATACACATATATACACACACATACTGGAACATATACACACATGAACACAGAGACACATACACACACATAGACACTTACATCTCTTCTTGCTGACAGGTTCACAGGTTTCTTGCAGGACGGGCTGTGACGGAGCTTCCTCCTCTGCTCTTGCTCCTCGGCTCTTGTTTCCTCCGTGTGTGTAACGAGGAGGAGAGGACAGAATAGGGGCAGAGCCCAGTGGTGCCCCCTACATGCTGGGAGGGTGCAGCGCCCCGTGCACTCGTACAGGTCACACACACCTAAGACCGTCCCTAAACATCGTCTCTTACACAGATCTCAAGTCTCTCACTGTCTATTATCCGCTCAACTGACACCAACTGACACCTGCAGTTCCATGGAGACGGCTGGTGCAGTGGAGCTCTGAGGATGGGATCACTCAAAGCGTCCAATCAGAAGCTGCCAACTGGTTTGTACCACTAGGTAAACTACAAGGGTAGGCTCGGACCAAACCAATGACAGTTTTTGTGTTTGTTTTAATAAAGCAATATGTTATACATTTTATATATATATATATATATCCAAAAAAGAGAACGTGAAGCAGCACTCAAATAAAGTGAATTTATTCATCCAACATGGAACCACAACGTTTCATCTCCTCTATGAAGGCATTTTCAAGTCACTTTATTTGAGTTCTCTTTTTTGGATATCTAACACATAAGGAGAGGTCACGCCTTTATTTTTGAAGCTTTGCACCAGCCTAGTCAGGCATTTGTTCACAGTGCTGCTCCAATCCTCAGCTTTATTATATATATATATATATATATATATATATATACACACACACACACACACACACACACATACACACACACACACACACACACACACACATACACACACACACACAAATAAATGTGTACGGAAAGGAAATGATTTATTCCATCTCAAACAGAAAAATATTGACATTACAGATTTAGGCCCCATGCACATGACCGTAAAAACTCCCGTAATTACGGGCCCATAGACTTCTATTGGTCACGGGTACCTCCCCGTATGCTTACGGGAAGGTGCCCGTGCTGTTGAAAAAGATAGAACATGTCCTATTTCAGGCCGTAATTACGGCACGGGCAGCCAATAGAAGTCTATGGGGCTCCCGTAATTACGGGTGACTACGTGTGTTCACTCGTAATTACGGGAGCGTTGCTAGGCGACGTCAGTAAATAGTCACTGTCCAGGGTGCTGAAAGAGTTAAACGATCGGCAGTAACTGTTTCAACACCCTGGACAGTTGCTACCGATCACAATATAGATAAAGCTGTAAAAAAATAAAAAGACGTTCATACTTACCCAGAACTCCCTGCTTCTTCCTCCAGTCCGGCCTCCTGGGATGACGTTACAGCCCATGTAACCGCTGCAGCCAAACACAGGCCAATCACTGTCTGCAGTGGTCACATGGACTGCCGCGTCATCCAGGGAGGTCGGACTGGATGTCAAGAAAGGGACGCGTCACCAAGACAACGGCCGGGTAAGTATGAATTTCTTTTACTTTTATTACGGAAAGGGCTGTCCCTTCTCTCTATCCTGCACTGATAGAGAGAAGGGGCTGCCGATTAGTGCAGTGCAATTTTGCAGACAAAAACGTGCCCGTAAATACGGGTAGAATACGGGTCGAATACGTGTGACCAAGGACCCGTATTTATGCCAGTATTTACGGGTGGACAAAAATACGGTGCATGGGGCCTTATGGGGTGATTTGGTTTCTTTGAAACGGCAGCACTTTAAGTCTTTTTATTTCTGTCAGCGAGTTAATTGTAAAGATAAAGACTCGCCCAATATCCACGTTTTAATGTTCTGTTAGTGTCTTCATCATACTGGACGGGTGAGATAATGTGATTGATAGAAGATAAGCGGCGGTTTCCCTATTTATGGCGGTATCACAACAGTAACCACATTGGCCTCTCACATTACTAATGAATTGCTGCGAGGCCTCCCCTCCTGAATAGTGGATGTATGTAACGTATAGGGTAAGGGCACACAGGGGGGATACGCTGCGTAAAAGTACACAGCGTATCCGCCATGGGAGCCGCAGGGAATTTCACCAGAAAAACTGCACAGAATTGTGGTGCAGTTTTTCGTTTGGAATCTCCACTGCGGAAATAATGCTAGAAAAATAAACACTTTTTTCGGATTCGTGATTTTTGCAGGCGGAATCGCAGCTTTTCCATTGCAAAAATCACAACATTTGCCTATTTGTTGCGAGTTTTACCCCCCATTAAATTCAATGGAAAAAACCTGAAAGAGAAGAGCAGCGATTCCACAGCATAAAGTGACAGGATGCGGATTAAAAAAACGCACCGCAGGTCAATTTATGAAACGGTTTCTCAGCATATTTGTTCAAATTTCATCCACAATGCGGTTACTATAATACGCAATTAAATCCGTTTTCGAAAATCAACAGTGTTTACGCTGAGGGTATGTTCACGCGCTAAAGTAAAATCGGTTGTAAAATGCGGATGTTTTTAAGGGAAAACGGCCTCTGATTTTCAGCTGCTTCTTAAAGGGAACCTGTCACCAGCATTTTAGCCATAAAGCCAGCAATACCTGGTGAAAGTGGGTGAAAAATCATTGTCATCTAAGCTATAAATATGTTCTAAGTAAGCTCTGTACCTTTAGTATTCCGTTTTTCAGTGGTCCCACACCGTATGCAAATGAGCAGAAAAGAGTCAAATCTTCATCTGAAAAGAGTCCGATTTTCATTCCTCCAGCGTCTCAGAGTGGACTCCACCTCCTTCTTTTTGATTGACAGCTCCTTAGCCAGTCAGGGCCAGACAGGTGGCAACGGTGGGCGGGGTTAAGAAGCTGCATCCCAGAGGGAAAAATAATTACCATAAAAGGCGGGAAGAGTTTAAACGACGATATTTACAGACAGAGGAGGACTTCAGGAAAGAAGAGAACAGGAACGAACTCTGGACAGCTGCGGCCATTGAGGGGTCAGGCGAGTTTAACAGGTAAGATGTTGATGACAGGATCCCTTTAAACATCAAACATTTTTGATGCGTTTTTTTTTTTAAGCTGTTTTTTTATTGACACAATGAAAAACGGCTCCAAAAAGGACTCAAGAAGTGACATGAACTTTTTATTTCACGAAGCGTTTTTTTTACTACAGGGTGTAATCAGGAGCGTAGCTGGGGATGGCAGGGGGGGGGGGCATGTGCCCGGCCATCAATGGCGGATTATCATGGTACATTGTAGTTTTGTCGCGATTTTGGCAAAAAAACGCGATAAAACTGCATTGTGTATGTCCTGCAAAAGGACCTTTAGACATAAGGTCACATTACCTCATCTCTGAAGTTCTTACTATTGCTTAGAGACCTGCTGGTCACATGACCTCATCTCTGAAGTTCTTACTATTGCTTAGAGACCTGCTGGTCACATGACCTCATCTCTGAAGTTCTTACTATTGCTTAGAGAACTGCTGGTCACATGACCTCATCTCTGAAGTTCTTACTATTGCTTAGAGACCTGCTGGTCACATGACCTCATCTCTGAAGTTCTTACTATTGCTTAGAGACCTGCTGGTCACATGACCTCATCTCTGAAGTTCTTACTATTGCTTAGAGACCTGCTGGTCACATGACCGCAGGACTTCCAGCAGCAGCGACTCCACAGAGAAGACTGACTATGTAAGTATAAGGGGATTGATTTGTTTAATGGGACTGTATTTAGGGGTCTGGTGTGGGGACTGTATTTAGGGGTCTGGTGTGGGGTCTGTATTTAGGGGGTCTGGTGTGGGGTCTGTATTTAGGGGGCCTGGTTTGGGGACTGTATTTAGGAGGTTTGGTGTCTATTAGTTTAAGGGGTCTGTATTTAGGGGGTCTGGTCTGGGGTCTGTATCAGATTAAGGGATTTAGGGTCTGTATATTTAGGGGTCTGTGTTAGTTTAAGTGATCTGGGGTCGGTATTTAGGGGGTCTGTTTTAGTTTGAGGTCTGTGTCGGTATTTAGGGGGTCTGTATTTGGGGGTGTGATCTGTATTTGTTTATGGGGTCTGTATTTAGGGGTCTGTATTAGTTTTGGGGTTTTTATTTAGGGGTCTGTATTAGTTTAGGGGGTCTGGTCTGAGGTCTGTATTAAGGGAGTCAGGTCTGGGGTTATTATTAGTGTAGGGGGTCAGGTCTGGTGTCCGTATTTAGGGGTCCGGTCTGAGGTCTGTATTTATTCAGGGTGCTTGTGATGGGGGTCTGTATTTGTTTAGGGGGTCTGGTCTGGGGACTGCAATAGCTTAGAAGGTCTGGGGTCTGTAGGTATTCTATAATCTAGTCTGTGGTCCAATTTTATTAGTATGAGTAAAAGGGGTTGTCCAGGCACGTGGATAGGTCATCAGTATAAAAAACGGTCTGTGCCCGCACCACCCCTTTAATGTATGGTCCTGGGCCTTGGTGTCTAAATTTGTGTGTTTCTATAGGGGCTGGAAATGGCTGCAGAAGTGATGGGCAAAGATAACGCCACAGTGCCCTCTGTAGATAATGCCACAGTGCCATCTGTAGATAATGCCACAGTGCCCTCTGTAGATAATGCCACAGTGCCCTCTGTAGATAATGCCACAGTGCCCTCTGTAGATAATGCCACAGTGCCCTCTGTAGATAATGCCACAGTGCCCTCTGTAGATAATGCCACAGTGCCCTCTGTAGATAATGCCACAGTGCCCTCTGTAGATAATGCCACAGTGCCGTCACAGTATGTACTATATAGGACATACAGTGGGGACAGGATAGTGGGAATTTAGTACGTATAGTGAGGACAGTATACATGGAAAACTATAGTGAGTACAGTATACAGTGAATATAGGAAATACAGTGAGGATAGGATACTAGGAATATAGTACATATAGTGAGGACAGTATACAGGGAATATAGGAGATACAGTGAGGAAAGTATACTGGGAATATAGTACATGTAGTGAGGACAGTATACAGGGAATATAGGAGATACAGTGAGGACAGTATACTGGGAATATAGGAAATACAGTGAGGATAGGATACTAGGAATATAGTACATATAGTGAGGACAGTATACAGGGAATATAGGAGATACAGTGAGGACAGTATACTGGGAATATAGTACATGTAGTGAGGACAGTATACAGGGAATATAGGAGATACAGTGAGGACAGGATACTGGGAATATAGTACATATAGTGAGGACAATATACAGGGAATATAAGACATATAGTGAGGACTGTATACAGGGAATATAAGACATACAGTGAGGACAGTATTATGTTTTATTTTGTTTCAGCTAATTGTCAGAGAAAAGAATGTACTTAGAAACTCCTTTATCGGAGATGAAGACGGCCTGCAGGGGACTAGATCACGAGAAGTCACATTTTACTGTGTTTCCTACAAATATCAGTCTAGAAAAGTCTATAAGTCCCCATCACATCACGTTTTTAGCCTCCACTTAATGTATATGCCAGGAACAGCTCCCGACATATACGTTAAACATAGACAGTGACCGATACTAAACAGTGGCATCTGTCAAGCATAGACTACAATAGCGTATGTTAAATGTATGCGTCATTATCTCTCATGACACCTTTCAAGACATATACGTTAAACGGATGCCATAATAGCCTATAGGTGAGGGATGCCACGGTTAGGCATCTATCACAGGCAGCTTAAAAACATATACCACACATTGTACATTTCTTGAGGGATTCCGTTGTCTGGAATAACGTATACCAGCCTGACTTAGGCCAAAAGGACACTTTATTTTTACCCCTGTCGGTCTAGTGGAGACCTATGGACACTTTACTGTGGAGATTGGGACAGATCAACTAAACGTTGGGCTAAAAAGTGATCAATATCATGTCAAAATCTGTCAATTACAATATATGTGTAACACCCCTTTGGGCCGACCTCTGTAGGCAGGGTGTATTGTAGTTCTCACCTCACTATGGCGCAGTGCCTCCACCCAAATCTTGCTAGGAGCTCTATACGAAAGCAGGAGGGTCTTCCTCTTCTGCCAGGGGTCGACGCGGGAAACCCCCACATTTGCTCAGTACACACTCACAAGCGGTTATGGTGAAACTACTCAACCGTTTTATTTAGGGAAAGGTAAACAAGGGCGATCTAAATAAAAATGATGCAAATAAAGAAATAAAGCACAAATGACATAACAGTTACAGTTCTGTGTGATTGACCCCCTAGTGGTGGGCATGGGCTATATGCCAGGCCTGGCTGGTACAACACATATCAATATTCCCAGAAATATTATGGGCAGGGGCGTAGCTAGGGGGGGGCAGGCGGGGCACATGCCCCGGGCGCAGCTCAGAGGGGGGCGCCAGCGCCACCTCCTCCTGCACTAGAATTGTACCTGTGTCGCAAGGACACAGGTACAATTAGAAGCAATGAATGACCGGGCACGTTCCGTGCCCGGCCATTCAGCGCCTTTCCACGAATGAAGCAACTGGTACCTTTTGTACCAGCGAAGCTTCCGTCGATGAAAGACGCTGACTGACTGACAGGGAAAGTCATCCTTCCCAGCCAATCAGCGCCTTTCATAGATGCTGTGTTCAACCCCCTGGAGACCTGCGCAGAAGAGTGCAGGTCTCCATGGCTGCCGGACGGCGTGGGAGCGGGAATAAGGTGAGTTTAAATATTTTTTATTTTTTTTAAACTGTAATAGACGTGTGTGTCTGTATATGCGGGGGGACTATATCTACAGGGGGACTATATCTACAGGGGGGCTATATCTACAGGGGGTGGGCTATATCTACAGGGGGCTATATACTGGGGTGGGCTATCTACACGGGGACCATATCTACAGGGGGTGGGCTATATACAGGTGGACTATATCTACAGGGGGGCTATATACTGGGGTGGGCTATCTACAGGGGGACCATATCTACAGGGGGTGGGCTATATACAGGTGGACTATATCTACAGGGGCTGGGCTATATACAGGGGGTGGACTATCTATGGAGCACCATATACAGGGGTGGGCTATAGCTACAGGGGGCTATATAGTATATAGCCCCCTGTAGCTATAGCCCACCCCTGTAGATATAGCCCACCCCTGTAGATATAACCCACCCCTGTAGATATAACCCACCCCTGTAGATATAGCCCGCCCCTGTAGATATAGCCCACCCCTGTAGATATAGCCCACCCCTGTAGATATAGCCCACCCCTGTAGATATAGCCCACCCCTGTAGATATAGCCCACCCCTGTAGATATAGCCCAGCCCTGTAGATATGGTCCCCTTGTAGATATGGTCCCCCTGTAGATATGGTCCCCCTGTAGATATGGTCCCCTTGTAGATATAGCCCACCCCTGTAGATATAGCCCACCCCTGTGTAGAGCCCACCCCTGTAGATATAGCCCACCCCTGTGTAGAGCCCACCCCTGTGTATAGCCCAGGCCTGTAGATATGGTCCCCCTGTAGATATGGTCCCCCTGTAGATATGGTCCCCCTGTAGATATGGTCCCCCTGTAGATAGCCCACCCCTGTAGATAGCCCACCCCTGTAGATATAGTCCCCCTGTAGATATAGCCCACCCCTGTATATAGTCCCCCTGTAGATATAGCCCACCCCTGTATATAGTATCCCACAAATAGCTCCCCCTATAGTGGTCCACAGAAAGCCCACCCCTTTATATAGTGCTCCACAGATAGCCCACCCCTGTATATACTATATACAAGGGTGGGCTATCTGTGGAGCACTATATACAGGGGTGGACTATCTAGTGGAGCACTATATACAAGGGTGGACTATATGTACAAGGGGGGCTATCTGTGAAACACTATATACAGGGGTGGACTATATGTGGAGCACTATATACAGGGGTGGGCTATATCTACAGGGGGGGCTACATACATGGTTGGGCTATCTGTGGAGTACTATATACAGGGGTGGGCTATATCTACAGGGGGCTATATACAGGGGTGGGCTATCTGTAGAGCACTATAGGGGGAGTTTTTTGTGGGACACTATATACAGGGGTGGTCTATATGGGGGCACTATCTACAGGGGCTCTATGGCAGGCACTATCTACAGGGGGCTCTATGGCAGGCACTATCTACAGGGGGCACAGTGTGTGTGTGTGTGTGTGTGTGTGTGTGTGTGTGTGTGTGACACGGTGTATGGTGCTATTATAATTAGAGGTGCAGTGTATGGCGCTATTATATTTAGGGGCGTAGTGTGTGGTATAATGATAACTTTATATTTATTTATAGGTGAAGAAATGTTGGAAAAGTGAGAAGCTGAAGACATGTGAGCGGCAAACTGCAGAAATGGGCTGTGATCGGGAAAAGTCATCATAGAGGTCTGGACCGGATGGAGAAAAAGAACTAGAATCTGAGATGTCACCGGTGAGTCACTTAATGTAAGTGTTTATTCTGCCTCTAATCAGTACTGTAGTCGCTGTATGATCTGCAGTGAGATGATTATGATAGGATTTATTTTTTGTGAAACGGCATCTCCCAGCATATCCTTACCATTGTTTGGGCCATGCTGGGAGCTGTAGTTTTACGCCGTACACACCTATACGGCAGGGGTTGCACTAAATTGAGCTGTATTTGTGCTGGTGTTTTATATATGTAGTGAGCTTGGTTCTGGTGTTGTGTACAGAACCATATTGCTTGTAAAATGTACAAATGTTTTTATGCTCGCGATTGGTAGAGAAAACAAACACGGCGAGGGGGAAGGAGATGTAGGAAAAGAGGTTGGTGGGGGGGCGCCAAACTGAATCTTTGCCCCGGGTGCTGGAGAACATAGCTACGCCTCTGGTTATGGGGATAACAAAGGGTTAGGATACTGTCTTCACCAAACATATACAGTATATCAGTGACCCACACAGGATAATGATCACTCACCCACACTTATACTGCTGGTGATAGCCGGCACGCGCTTATACTGCTGGTGATAGCCGGCACGCGCACTGGCGTAGCTATAGGGGTCGCAGCGGTCGCAATTGCGACCGGGCCCCGAAGCCAGGGGGCCCATGGCCCCCCGCACCACATCAATAAAAAGTTACTATAGTAACTCGGGCCGCAGGCCCCTGTTACTATAGTAACATACTTTACTTACCTTCCTGGTTCCGGATCGCAGCGGAGGTCCTGACGTCAAGCGCTGTGCTCAGCGCATGACGTCACAGCGCTATGCGCCGCGCACAGCATCGAGACGACAGAACTCCCGCCGCGGCCGAAGAGGAAGGTAAGGTTAGCCCTTACTGGCGGGGTCCGACTCCCGGGACCTGCCAATCAGCTGTTTTGAAGGGGCCGCAGCACTCGTACGAGAGCTTCTCCCCTTCATTCCTGTCACTTCATTCCGGTCACACTGTGAATCCGTGTCGGCGATTCACAGTGTGAGCGAGTAGTGAAATGAAGGGGAAGCAGTTCTCGTACGAGTGCTGCGGCCCCTTCAAAACAGCTGATTGGCGGGTCCCGGGAGACACATCAGCTATTGATGGCCTATCCTGAGGATAGGCCATCAATGTTTAGGGACTTCACAACCCCTAAGCCTACGATGTAGCAGGCTTAGGGGGCCCACGAGACAGGATCACAGATTGTGTGATCCTGTCTGCTGGGCCCTGTATCTAAGCCAATCACATGGTAGGCTTAGATACATGGCCCATGTGTGATCCTGTCTGATTTGCCCTGTATATAAGCCAATCACATGGTAGGCTTAGATACATGGCCCATGTGTGATCCTGTCTTATGGGCCCTGTATCTAAGCCTACCACACTGTAGGTTTAGATACAGGGCCCCAGTACACAGTAATCTTATACTGTATAAGATTACTGTCTGCTGGACCCTGTATCTAAGCCTACGTTGTGGTAGGCTTAGATACAGGGTCCCACAGACAGTATCACACATGGGCCCTGTATCTAAGCCTAACACATGTGTTACTAATCGTTTTTCTTGTGTGTTTTCTTACAGGTTCGGTCGTTGGACTACGTCGGATTCCAGGACTACTTCGATGACAACTTTTTTTTTTATTATCAATAAAATGGGTAATGAGGGCTGTGTGTTTTTTTTTTTTATTTCAATAAAATATTTTTTCTATGTCTTTGTGTTTTTTTTTAAACTATATTACTACCGCCTTAGTAATGGCCGCCGGCTGATTGACAGCATTCATTGCTAAGGCGCGGCTTAGTGTTAGCCGATGCAGAGGCTAACACTAACCCCCTTTATTACCCCGGTACCCACCGCCACCAGGGGTGCTGGGAAGAGCCGGGTACGATCCAGTACCTGACCATCTGTAGTAATGGGCGGCCACTGGGGCGGCCGCAGGCTGGTATTATCAGGAGGGGAAAGGCCAAAAACAGTGGCCCTTCCTACCCTGGTGATGCTAGGCTGCTGCTGCTTTATTGTATCTAGCTGGTTATGAAAAATGGGGGGACCCCACGTCATTTAAAAAAAAAATAATAATAATAATAATTGGAAAGAACGATGTGGGGTCCCCCCCAATTTTCATAACCAGCCAGATACAACACAGCAGCAGCAGGCAGCATTACAAGGGTGGGAAGGGCCACTGTTTTTGGCCTTCCCCAGCCTAATACTACCAGCCTGCGGCCACCCCGGTGCCTGCCCGTCACTACAGATGGTCGGGTACTGGTTCGTACCCGGCTCTTCCCAGTACTCCTGGTGGTGGTGGGTACCGGGGTAATAATGAGGGTTAGTGTAGCCTCTGCACCTGCTAACATTAAGCCTCGCCTTAGTAATGGAGGTTGTCAATCAGCCAGCAGCCATTACTAAGGTGGTGATAATAAAGTTTAAAAAGATACAAGCACATAGAAAAAATATTTTATTGAAATAAAAAAACAACCCTCATTAACCATTTTATTGAGAATAAAAAAAACGCCGTCATTGAAGTCCTCGAATCCGAAGTCCAACAACCGCACCTGTAAAAAAAACACAAACACACAAAAATAATCAGTAACACATAAAGAAGCAAAATTATTATTGTTACCTTTCCTGGGTCCAGCGCTGGAAACGCAATGTCAGCGAGCTGGGCCCTGTATCTAATCCAATCATGTGTGATACTGTCTGCTGGGCCCTGTATCTAATCGTATCTTGTGTGATACTGTCTGCTGGGCCCTATATCTAATCCGATCATGTGTGATACTGCCTTCTGAGCCACTGTATCTAATCCTATCATGTGTGGTACTGTCTGCTGAGCCACTGTATCTAATCCTATCATGTGTGGTACTGTCTGCTGAGCCACTGTATCTAATCCTATCATGTGTGATACTGTCTACTGGGCCACTGTATCTAATCCTATCATGTGTGATACTGCCTTCTGAGCCACTGTATCTAATCCTATCATGTGTGATACTGTCTGCTGAGCCACTGTATCTAATCCTATCCATAGTTTATAGGGTCGTAGTGCTATAGATATGCTATGCTGTCTCATATACACACTTTTTTTGGGCGGACACATATGTATTGGGGCCATTTCCCTGACATTTTAAGCCCTGAGGGTATGTTCACACGGCAGCGTCTGTTACGGCTGAAATTACGGTGCTGTTTTCAGGAGAAAACAGCACCGTAATTTCAGCCGTAATGGCATGTGCAGGCGTCTTTCACTGCGTCCATTACGGACCTAATTGGAGCTGTTTTTCTAAGGAGTCCATGGAAAACGGCTCCATTTACATATGAAGAAGTGACAGGCACTTCTTTGACGCGGGCGTCTTTTTTATGCGCCGCCTTTTGGCGCGTAAAAAAAAATGACCGTCTGCACAGAACATCGTAAGACCCATTCAAATGAATGGGCAGATGTTTGCCAACGCTTTTGAGCCGCATTTTCGGACGTAATTCAATGCTAAAACGCCCGAATTACGTCCGTAAATAGGGTGTGTGAACCCAGCCTTAGTGACGCCCCCGGCTGCTAGTGCTGCATTGTTGGGTCACTTAGGAGACCCAGCGATGCAGCTGAAAGCTGCGGACCGTCGGCCATGAGAGGTTTGCGGGGGGGGGCAGTTAGAATTTTTGCATCGGGGCCCATGAGCCTTTAGCTACGCCCTTGGGCACGCGCTTATACTGCTGGTGATAGCCGGCACGCGCTTGTACTGCTGGTGATAGCGGGCACGCGCTTATACTGCTGGTGATAGCCGGCACGCGCTTATACTGCTGGTGATAGCCGGCACTCGCTTATACTGCTGGTGATAGCCGGCACACGCTTATACCGCTGGCTATAGCCAACACGCGCTTATACTGCTGGTGATAGCCGGCACGCGCTTATACTGCTGGTGATAGCCGGCACGCGCTTATACTGCTGGTGATAGCCGGCACTCGCTTATACTGCTGGTGATAGCCGGCACACGCTTATACCGCTGGCGATAGCCGGCACGCGCTTATACTGCTGGTGATAGCCGGCACGCGCTTATACCGCTGGTGATAGCCGGCACACGATTATACTGCTGGTGATAGCCGGCACGCGCTTATACCGCTTGTGATAGCCGGCACGCGCTTATACTGCTGGTGATAGCCGGCACGCGCTTATACTGCTGGTAATAGCCGGCACGTGCTTATACTGTTACTGTCACATTATAATGTTACTATTGGCTGCAGTAATGCAATGAACACAGTCCAAACGTTGGGGCCCTGTTGCCGCGGACGTTGGTGCGCTTTTCTGTAACCGTTGGTGCACTTAATTACTGGAGTTCCTCTCAAGAACAGTTCTCTCACTAAGTCCTCAATATCAGCACAATAAGTTCCAGCAATGTGTACTCACTACTTCTTGCAGCAAAGATGATATTTCCCCGGGATCCAGCTCGGGGCCGCAGCGTTCAGACGCGTGGAAGACAATGGAGTGGCAGGCAAAATCCTCCAGTGCTGCAGAGCAGGGAACCTCCCTGGAATCAGGCTGTTTTGCAGAGGGGATGCTGCTGCAGCATTTCTTCCTCTCATACAGTGAGCTGCTGGGCTGTCAGGACTGTCTCTGGGTCTCTGTGCTGTGTGCCCCAGTGCAGGACTCTCTACTCTCTGCAATGCACTCACAGTCTCCCTATCTCCTGACTATGTGTCTCTCCCAAAAATGGCCACTGTCTCTTCTCCCTGCCCAGCCTTGTCCCACAAGCCCCTGCTCAGCCAATCAGTGCTCCCCTCTCCTGCTCCTGTCCTAGGCTGCAGGGGTATAGAGAAGCAAGTGTTGCTGGGACATGTAGTCCACAGCACTTCACAAGAAGAGGTGCTAATGTCTGTTGATGTGAGTCCCTGCTTGACATTAACTGCAGCATCCTCTATACACAATGCTTTCTCTGAAGGTGTTACATATATATTGGGGAATTTATCCAGGGAGCCTTTTATCTACAGGGATCATAAGGGTGTGGAAAAGTCATAGGTGTATTAATCTGCAGAATATATCACTGTGTATCTGTCAGGAGGTAGAGGAGCAATGTTCTGCAGATCCCTAGAGAAGTCAGTTGTGTAATAATCTGCAGAATATATCACTATGTATCTATTAACAGGTAGGGAGGACAGAGCAATATTCTGCAGATCTCCAGAGTGGTCAGTGGTGTAATAATCTGCAGAATATATCACTATGTATCTAATAACAGGTAGAGAGGACAGAGCAATGTTCTGCAGATCTCCAGAGAGGTCAGTGGTGTAATAATCTGCAGAATATATCACTATTTATCTGTCAGGAGGTAGAGGAGCAATGTTCTGCAGATCTCTAGAGAGGTCAGTGGTGTAATAATCTGCAGAATATATCACTATGTATCTGTCAGGTTGTAGATGAGCAATGTTCTGCAGATCCCTAGAGATGTCAGTGGTGTAATAATCTGCAGAATATATCACTATGTATCTTTCAGGAGGTAGAGGAGCAATGTTCTGCAGATCTCCAGAGATGTCAGTGGTTTAATAATCTGCAGAATATATCACTATGTATCTGTCAGGAGGTAGAGGAGCAATGTTCTGCAGATCTCCAGAGATGTCAGTGGTGTAATAATCTGCAGAATATATCACTATGTATCTGTCAGGAGGTAGAGAGGACAGAGCAATGTTCTGCAGATCTCCAGAGATGTCAGTGGTGTAATAATCTGCAGAATATATCACTATGTATCTGTCAGGAAGTAGGGAGGACAGAGCAATGTTCTGCAGCTCTCCAGAGAAGTCAGTGGTGTAATAATCTGCAGAATATATCACTATGTATCTGTCAGGAGGTAGAGAGGACAGAGCAATGTTCTGCAGATCTCCAGAGAGGTCAGTGGTGTAATAATCTGCAGAATATATCACTATGTATCTGTCAGGAGGTAGAGGAGCAATGTTCTGCATATCTCCAGAGAGGTCAGTGGTGTAATATTCTGCAGATTACATCACTATGTATCTGGCAGGAGGTAGAGAGGAGAGAGGAATGTTCTGCAGATCTTTAGAGAGGTCAGTGGTGTAATAATCTGCAGAATATATCACTATTTATCTGTCAGGAGGTAGAGGAATAATGTTCTGCAGATCTCCAGAGAGGTCAGTGGTGTAATAATCTGCAGAATATATCACTATATATCTGTCAGGAGGTAGAGAGGACAGAGCAATGTTCTGCAGATCTCCAGAGAGGTCAGTGGTGTAATATTCTGCAGAATACATAACTATGTATCTGTCAGGAGGTAGAGGAGCAATGTTCTGCAGATCTCCAGAGAAGTCAGTGGTGTAATAATCTGCAGAATATATCACTATGTATCTGGCAGGAGGTAGAGAGGAGAGAGGAATGTTCTGCAGATTTCTAGAGAAGTCAGTGGTGTAATAATCTGCAGAATATATCACTATGTATCTGTCAGGAGGTAGAGGATCAATGTTCTGCAGATCTCCGGAGGGGTCAGTGGTGTAATAATCTGCAGAATATATCAATATGTATCTGTCAGGAGGTAGAGGAGCAATGTTCTGCAGATCTCTAGAGAGGTCGGTGGTGTAATAATCTGCAGAATATATCACTATGTATCTGTCAACAGGTAGAGAGGACAGCGCAATGTTCTGCAGATGTCTAGGGAGGTCAGTGGTGTAATAATCTGCAGAATATATCACTATGTATCTATCAACAGGTAGAGAGGACAGAGCAATATTCTGCAGATCTCTAGAGAGGTCAGTGGTGTAATAATCCGCAGAATATATCACTATGTATCTGTCAGGATGTAGAGGAGCAATGTTCAGCAGATCTCCAGAGAGGTCAGTGGTGTAATAATCTGCAGAATATATCACTATGTATCTATCAACAGGTAGAGAGGACAGAGCAATGTTCTGCAGATCTCCAGAGAGGTCAGTGGTGTAATAATCTGCAGAATATATCACTATGTATCTGTCAGGAGGTAGAGGAGCAATGTTCTGCAGATCTCTAGATAGGTCAGTGGTGTAATAATCTACAGAATATATCACTATGTATCTGTTAGGAGGTAGAGGAGCAATGTTCTGCAGATCTCCAGAGAGGTCAGTGGTGTAATAATCTGCAGAATATATCACTATATATCTGTCAGGAGGTAGAGGAGCAATGTTCTGCAGATCTCTAGAGAGGTCAGTGGTGTAATAATCTTCAGAATATATCACTATGTATCTGTCAGGAGGTAGAGAGAGCAATGTTCTGCAGATCTCTAGAGAGGTCATTGGTGTAATAATCTGCAGAATATATCACTATGTATCTGTCAGGAGGTAGAGAGGAGAGAGCAATGTTCTTCAGATCTCTAGAGAGGTCAGTGGTGTAATAATCTGCAGAATATATCACTATGTATCTATCAACAGGTATAGAGGACAGAGCAATGTTCTGCAGATCTCCAGAGAGGTCAGTGGTGTAATCTGCAGAATATATCACTATGTATCTGTCAGGAGGTAGAGGAGCAATGTTCTGCAGATCTCCAGAGAGGTCAGTGGTGTAATAATCTGCAGAATACATAACTATGTGTGGTAACGCGGGCGGCGAGTCGCGGTGGGCGGGGCTCTCTGAGCTGAAGTTGGTATTCACGCCCTTTGGTCACGGTGGCGCACTTTCTCTCTCCTGCTCCTCGGGCCGCAGAACTAGTGAAATAAGTGGTGCTTGTGGGATACACTGTTCTCTGTCCCCTGGGATGTTATGTGGTGTACCCCGAAATAAGGATGTTTCAAGAGACAGGGTTCAATAAACTTTCACAGTAGTTTTACTGGGCACAATATGCTTGGTGGTTACTTTTGTTACAGAGGCAATGTCTTTAAGTAGTATAAACATATCACAGGGTATTGCAAATGGTGGTACCTGCTTCACCTCCCTGACTCTGTCTGTAATTCCTCCAAGTGTGCTCTGAGTTCTGCTCCTCTTTCTAAACTATACTGTGCTGGAAGGTGCGCTGCTGACTGTCCCAATCCAGTTGCACTATCACAGAGGAATGGTGTCCCTTGGGGATTCTAGGCTGTGTGCAAGCTCCTTGCTTTGCTCTAGGCACTCTCAGTAGTGTCCAAGCTCCTTGTCTGGCTTCTGTACCACATGCAACACACACTGACCTGCACTCCTTTCACTTCCACATGGCTGCTGCTGATCCTCTCACAGAATTCCTCTCAGTTCCACATGGCTGCTGCAGCATCTCACTGAATACAACTTCAGACACTGACTTGTCTGCTCTCCTCTGCCTGCACGCTGCTGCACACTTCTCCTCAATTCTGCACTCCTCTGCTCCACACTGCTGCACTCCTCTGCTCCACACTGCTGCGCTTGGTGAAGTTTGTTCCTCTGTCTCAGCTAGCTACACCCCTCCCCTCTCTCTGGAGAATACATCTTAAGGTGAAACAGCCCATTTATGTTTCTGCTGAGTCATATAGGGTAGTAAATTCAGTACCAACCATGATTACAGAATAAAGCACATTAAAACCTGCATACTAAAGCAACAGTACAATGACAGTAAATAAACAGCAATTTTCCTGGGTATCACATACGTCCCCGGTAAAATTAGGGTCATCCCCGACACTGTCTCTCCTGCAACGAAAATGGGACAAAAATATGCAATATAACATATTCACATATCAAAGGTAAACTGTGCATCATAACGGCAAATGTCCGTAGTGCATTCCTGAAAGGCAAAAATATTAAGGCAATACTGTAAAACGAGTGTCTCTCAATATATCCGGCAACAACGTCCATATGGCAAGACATCTTCTGCCGCCATTTGCAAGGCGCATGGTACAGCCGACAATCCTTGCGCTGCACTTCAATAGACTCAATAGAGATGTGGTGCAACGTGCGCAACTTGGGTTTCAAAATAAAGTCCAGGACAGTCTCTGGGTCTCAAAAATTAAATCAAGGTTGCATCAGCCAACTGGGGGGTCAAATGTAACTATAGGGCTCCATAGAAATAGTCTGTAGCATAGACATGTCTATTCAGTCACAGTATCGTTCAGGCATTTTACCTTTGGTGGCTCTCTCCGACCTTCTAGGAGGATCACAAGTAGTAGGGGGCTGAGAGTCAATTAGTTCACAGCAGCTCGGAACAACTTCTGGGTGGGACTCAATCGGCACACTTTGGCTAGGGACAACTTGTGGGACACCTAGTTGCATCCAAGGACCGAAAAGCCAGCCAAACGGGAACAAGTTACCTGGACTTTCCATGGGGGACTCCAGTCTTCCCTCAGAGAGTGTCTCATCTGGAATGGTTTCCTCTCTAGAATCCTTCAACAGGCAAAGTTTCAGCTGATTACGGTGTACCACCTTGGTACTCTCTACGTTTTCTTTTCCAATCTCGTAGATTTCTATTTCTGGATGAGGAATGGCTTTCACAGTGTACGGCCTTGGTTCCCAATAGTCATCTAGCTTGCTGGTTCTGTGGTTCTTCTTTAACCAGACTCGATCCCCAACTTTCAAAGGTTCGGCGTTGGCATTGCAATTATAGTCCTCCTCTTGTCTCTGACGTACGATTTTCATCCGGTTCTCAACCATTTCATTGGCTTCATTCAGGCGACGCTGATGGTCTGCTACCCAGTCTGTTCGTGGTAGTGGATTGATGGTATCGCTGACTTGAACTTCCATAGCTATATCAGACGGTAGTTTGCCTTGACGACCAAACATCAGGAAGTATGGAGTGTATCCGGTGGAACAATGGACAGTTTTGTTGTACAAATAAGTTAGCTCTGGAATCAGAATGGGCCAATCCGCTCTTCGATGAGTAGGCACAGTTTTCAGCATTCCTATCAGTGTCTTGTTCATTCTTTCGCAGAGTCCATTGCATTGTGGATGGTACGCAGTTGTTCTTAACTTCTTACAGCCATAGAGGGTGCACAACTCTTGAAATAATTGTGACTCAAACGCAGACCCTTGGTCCGTCAAAATCTGTTTAGGATATCCACAAGGTAGAGCAAAGGTTTTCCAGAAGACTTCAGCTGTGGTATTGGCTGTCAAATCCCTCACGGGCATTGCTACAACAAACTTTGTGTAATGGTCAATGATGGTCAGAGCATGGGTGAACCCAGTTCTGCTTGGCTCCAGCTTCACATGGTCAAGTGCAACTAATTCCAGCGGCTTATGACTCACAATAGGATGTAGTGGTGCTTTCTGACCAGATTGCTCTCGTCGGCTCACTGCACAAGAAGTACATTCTCGACAGCATTTTTCAATGTCCTCTCTCATTCCAATCCAGAAGAACCATCTTCTTATAGTGGCTTCAGTCTTTTGACACCCAAAATGACCAGACTGGTCGTGGTAAGCTTCGAGGACTATGCTGGCGTCCTGCCGGGGCACCACAATCTGATTCACACGTTCATAAGTGATTGGATCTAGAGTACGTCTGTATAGCTGAACCTTCCCTATGAATAGCCGTTTTCTCTGCCTTAACAGCTTGACCAACTCTGGATCGGCATTGATACACTGACTCCTGCTGAGTTTTCTGCCAGATTCAAGAAGGGTTTTTAAACTTTCCAAGACTCTGCTTTCTTTCTGGACCTGAGCCCAATGTACTTTCTTTGTTTGCAGATTAAGAGACACTTGTTTAGATGGGGGCTGGGTTCCTCTCCTTGTTGTCATGGCATTTTGGTTGGCAAATTGTGCATAGAAAGCAGGCATTTCCACCTCTTCCCAATTCTTCTCATCTCTGTCCACTTCTTCTACTGTAGGCAGCCGGGACAGTGCATCTGCATTCACATTCGATTTTCCTGTTCTGTATTTGATGGTGAATTTGAAGTTGGCTAGTCGGGATGCCCATCTTTGCTCCAAAGCTCCCAGCCGAGCTGTGTTTAAATGAGCCAGGGGGTTGTTGTCGGTAAAGACTACAAATGAAGTGGCAGTAAGGTAGTCCCGGAACTTCTCAGTAATGGCCCACACGAGTGCAAGGAATTCCAACTTAAACGAGCTGTAGTTATCATCGTTTCTTTTTGTACTTCTAAGGGCTTGACTTCCATAAGCTATCACCCTTTCTTTCTCATCCTGTACTTGGGAAAGCACAGCACCCAATCCTTTCTTGCTGGCATCTGTGTACAAATGGAAAGGAGGGCTGTAGTCTGGGTAAGCCAACACGGGGGTTTCAATTAGCATCTGTTTGAGTTTAAAAAAGGAGACCTCTTGAGCTTCAGACCAGAGTATAGGCACATTCTTCTGTAGCTTATGATTGGGTTGGCCTCGTAACAACTTCTGTAGGGGTGCTGCAATTTGGGCAAAGTACTTTTTAAAGCGGCGGTAGTACCCCACAAATCCAAGGAAACTTCTTACCTCCTGAATGGTAGTAGGGGTCTGCCAATCTTTCACTGCAGCCACTTTGTCTGGATCTGGGATGACTCCTTCAGCGCTGACAACATGTCCCAGTTAATGCACCTTTGGCTTCAGCAAATGGCACTTTGATGGCTTGACTTTTAAACCGTACTTGATGAGGACATCCAACACTTCTCCCAGGTGCTTCAAATGCTCTTCATATGTCTTAGAGTAAACAATGACGCCATCTAGATACAAGAGGACCGTTTCAAAATTTTTATGGCCTAAACAGTACTCCATCAGTCTTTGAAATGTTCCTGGGACATTGCCCAGCCCAAAATGGCATACTGTTGAATTCGAACAAGCCCATTGATGTGGTAAAAGCTATCTTTTCTCGATCTTCAGGGGCCATTGGTACTTGCCAGTATCCACTTGTCAGGTCCAATGTGGAAAAGAATGCGGCTGACCCTAGCGCTGTCAGTGACTCTTCGATTCTTGGTAAAGGGTAGGCATCCTTGTGGGTGATATTATTTAGCTTCCTATAATCAACACAGAAGCGAATGTTGCCGTCTTTCTTTCTAACCAACACCAGGGGGTGCAGCCCAGGGACTGTGACTATCCCGTATAACATTTGAATCTTTCTTGAATCAACTTCTTCACTGGTTGGTATAGAGATATATAGAGGTACTGGACGGTATCTTTCCCTTATTGGTGGGTGTGAACTAGTTGGGATGGTATGCTGGATGACATCCACTCTTCCAAAGTCTATAGGGTGCTTGCTAAATGCTTGGTGATGTTCTTTGGCAATTTTCATGGCTCCATCTTTCCATTCATCTGGAGTGTCTTTGTCGCCAATATGTATTTCTTCCCACCATGGAGTATCAGGGATTTTATCAGGACAGACTTCTGTTTGGGTGGTATGTTGCGTGGTGGTGACCTCTAGGTTCAAGACGTCTTGAAAGGTAATTCTTGATAGCTTGGGGGAGATTCACATTTAAATGCTGACATTCTCGCTCAATGTGACCACTTCTCCTACACTGCCTGCAAATGGGTCTTCCTTGGGAATCAAACTGGTAAGTGGGCCTTCTCCCAAAATTTCTATAACTGTCCCCACCGGGGCTGTAATGTTGCCTACCTCCCGGAGACCAGCGATCTGCATCTTGTCGGCGTTGCTGTTTAAGTTCTCTCAGCTCTCGGCACATTTCTGTCAGACCTTTAGCCAGTTCTGCAACCTGCACTTGCAACTCCTTTGCCACATCCCGCACCTGTGTCTGAGCACACTGCGTGACAATTTCCTTGACGCCAGACATTGGCGCTGCACCGCTGGGGTACTGTTCAGGGCGGGTTTGGACTTGGTTGGACTCTGATTCGGTCCCTAGGACTCTGATGGCCATCTCTTTAAAGTCTAGGAACGAGCTATCAGGTTTCTGCAGTGCCAAGGTTCTCAATTGCGTCTTTGTAGCTTCTTTCCTTGCTCCTTTAACGAATTGATCCCTCAGGGTTCTGTCTGTATACAGCACTTCATGTGGATCCACTTGTTTAATAGCATGCAACGCTTCCTGCAAACTGAGGGCAAAATTACGTAACGACTCACCAGGCTTTTTGCTTCGTGCCAAAGAACCGCATCTTTAGTTCAGAGATAGTCCGGGTATCAAAGGTAGTGCTCAGCCTCTCAAAAATCCATTCCACTGTCCGTTTTTCGGTGTGAGGCCAGGACTTCACCTCCCTCAAGGCTGCTCCTCCTAACTGACCGATCAGCATTTCCACTTTTTGCTCTGCGGTAACCGGGTACAGCCGAAACATGGCTTGCATCTTCTCCTTGAAGTCTCTCAGGCTGTTTGCATCTCCATTATAGTTGGGGAGCCAGGGCGCTCCAAAATAATACGGCATCGTTATCGGCGTTGTGTGCGCTGTGCTGTGCTAGGGGTCCCACTGCTGCCAGGCAGTTCACGATCTCCCTCCATTGACATCTTATCAGAGACCTTCCGGTCGTGCTGTCTTTACTTAACAACAGTGTGTCCCTGCAGATAATACGCAGCAAGAAAACAGTGCAGTCATCCACTTACTGTCACACACACAGAGCGATCTCACAGTCCTGCACTCTCGAAGCGAATCGCGGCTTACTTTACAAGATGGCTGCCGCAGGACCTCCTGTTTAAGACCCACACCTCGTGGTACATCCTGTTCGTGACGCCAATTTGTGGTAACGCGGGCGCCGAGTCGCGGTGGGCGGGGCTCTCTGAGCTGAAGTTGGTATTCACGCCCTTTGGTCACGGTGGCGCACTTTCTCTCTCCCGCTCCTCGGGCCGCAGAACCAGTGAAATAAGTGGTGCTTGTGGGATACACTGTTCTCTATCCCCTGGGATGTTATGTGGTGTACCCCGAAATAAGGATGTTCCAAGAGACAGGGTTCAATAAACTTTCACAGTAGTTTTACTGGGCACAATATGCTTGGTGGTTACTTCTGTTACAGAGGCAATGTCTTTAAGTAGTATAAACATATCACAGGGTATTGCAAATGGTGGTACCTGCTTCACCTCCCTGACTCTGTCTGTAATTCCTCCTTGCTTTGCTCTAGGAACGCTCAGTAGTGTCCAAGCTCCTTGTCTGGCTTCTGTACCACATGCAACACACACTGACCTGCACTCCTTTCACTTCCACATGGCTGCTGCAGATCCTCTCACAGAATTCCTCTCAGTTCCACATGGCTGCTGCAGCATCTCACTGAATGCAACTTCAGACACCGACTTTTCTGCTCTCCTCTGCCTGCACGCTGCTGCACACTTCTGCACTCCTCTGCTCCACACTGCTGCACTCCTCTGCTCCACACTGCTGCACTCCTCTGCTCCACACGGCTGCACTCCTCTGCTCCACCCTGCTGCACTCCTCTGCTCCACACGGCTGCACTCCTCTGCTTCACACTGCTGCACTCCTCTGCTCCACACGGCTGCACTCCTCTGCTCCACACGGCTTCACTCCTCTGCTCCACACTGCTGCACTCCTCTGCTCCACACTGCTGCTGTCCTCTGCTCCACACTGCTGCACTCCTCTGCTCCACACTGCTGCACTCCTCTGCTGCACACTGCTGCAATCAGTGAGGTTCGTTCCTGTGTCCCAGCTAGCTACACCCCTCCCCTCTTTCTGGAGAATGCATCTTAAGGTGAAACAGCCCATATATGTTTCTGCTGAGTCATATAGGGAAGTGAATTCAGTACCAACCATGATTACAGAAGAAAGCACATTAAAACCTGCATACTAAAGCAACAGTAGAATGACCGTAAATAAACAGCAATTTTCCTGGGTATCACAATAGCTCCAAGGACTTCTCCTAGTCTATGTGTTAATGTTTGTTTGTCAGTGGTGTCTGACGTGTTTGGGTTATAATTTATGGTTCGTGCATTATTGATTTTTTATTGTTTTTGTTAATAAATAATATGGATATTATTTAATTATGGTTTATTGAGTTTACTAACTTTTATATTTATTTCTTAATAAAATGGCTGCTGTGGCCACTTTATCCAAACCCTCGGAGTCGAGTCTTCTTGAGAGAAAGGTGTGGGTTATGAATGGGGAACAGATATATAGGTAAGTGTAATTTGCATACACATACATCACTCGACTTACCCCAAGTCATGCAAAATAAGGACACAAAACATTATAATTGGGTGTTAAATGGTCAAAACTTTTATTATATTATATGACCAAACCCAAAATGGCAAACCTCCGACTCACGAAGAGTCACCCTCCAGCACGCAGGAAAGGAAAAACCACCTGTGGGGGAAACCTCTAGGGAAACCATGGCTGGAGGATTGCCCTTCCTCTGGGCTTAGAAGGTGCCAAAATAGAATTTGTAACAGAATTTGTACATTTTCTCAGATTTTCAAGGAAAGACATTACAACGAACGAACGAACGAACGAACGAACGAACGAACGAACGAACGAACGAACGAACGAACGAACGAACGAACGACATAAAACACATAAATCGGCTGATCTGGTTGGCTAGGCGGATGTCTGTCTTCCTGGGCACCCATTAAAATGAATGGGCGATGCTCGGTTGAGACGGGTCCTCCAGAGGGGTCCTCCAGATGCCTCCTTGTAGCACCTGTCTCCGCTCTGGCTAATAGGGAAGGATCTCCTGCTGGAAAACCCCCTCTATTACAGACAACCGGTATGAAGAGGATGGCATCACTGTGATGAAGAAGTGGTCTGGGGTGAAGGGTTTCCCTGCTAGAACCTACAAATTACATCAGGTCGGCATTGGTGGGGAAGTCAAGCTCAAGGTCCTCAGTCCCATCCAATATGGCGCTGAATGTGGCAGTAAAACCTTCTAATGTGGAATCTTCTTTATGTCATAAACATTTGTGTTTATGACATCAGCACATTCATCATCATTACTACAGGAGTTTCTTACCACTGCCGCCTCATTCATTGTGACGTCACCCACAGTGGTCTGAAGTGTTAACCCTTTAATGACTGGCAGTGTACTTACCACAGAGGCCATAAAGCTAAATAGAACATATCAATGGCCATAAAGGAAAAGGGATAATACAGGGAGCATCTCCGCACAAGAAAAATCCATGACAAAGAGTTCTCCAGGATAAGATAACTTGCCTGCTTTCTCCAAAAACCAGCACCACACCTTTCCATAGGTTGTGTGTAGTACTACAGCTCATTACCATTCACTTCAATGGAGCAAACCTGCAATACCAAATACAACCTGTGGATAGGTGTGGTGCTATTTTTGGAAGAAAGCAGACATAATTTTCTAATTCTGCACAGCCCCTGTTAGAAATAGTTAAAAAAAAGGGGGAGAGAAGAAATTAAAAAAAGGGAAAAAGAGGAACTCTGAGGTAAAATAAATCAAACTAGACTGAAAGGAGTCTGCTGGAGGTGCCAGATGGAAAGACATGTTTCTGCCATGGGGACCAGATTAGTTGAAAAACTATGCAGTTCATCTTCGAATGCAGCGTCACAAAAAACAAATTATTTTGTAAAAAAATTAAAAAGTGTTTTTATTGTGCAAAACTAGAAAAACTTTTACATACATGTTGGTTCAGGAGTCCTGGTGGTCCTCCATGGGCTTTACCCATGGAGTGTTTGGAGACATGTTGGAGCTGTGGGGGAATGGTAGGTACGCTTACTGACATCTGATGGGATTGTAGGCACATCGCACCATTTTGGTTGGCAATAAATTCTCTCTTTGAACATGCCCTCTCCGCTCCATTCTCTCCAGATCTATTTCTTTCCAGAAGAAGGTTCTCCTCCATTTATTCAGACTAGGTTGTGCCTAGACATTGGAAGTCTACAATTCCCCGGTACAAATCTAAATGTTTGGCCACATTCACTGATATTCAGAATCCAGCAACTCTGCCGATTGTTGAAGTAAAATCTCAGGCATTTTCTGAGTAGTTGACCGCTAACCCCCTCCACTCTGCTACCTCGCTGTAGTGCCCGACCATTCAAATTGTTTTCTTCTCTCTCTGTAATTGTCGTCTGTCTATTGCTTGTTGTTTTAACCTTTCTCATTGATAAAAGTACAGATTTGGTAAAGACGACACGGGTAACGATAGCACGGGATACAGGGTACAGGCAGGAACGGGTAACACTGGGAACTGGAAAACACTGGGAGACCTTTAGCAAGACAAACTAGGGTATACAACAACGCTCAGGCAAGGAACCAGTGGGCAGTCCATTTTAAGTCCCATCATCAACAATCCCCAAAGGGTTTACTCTTTATGAGGATATACCAGCTACATGAAGACTGGAGGGGTGGAGATAGAAATAAACTATTACAACAAAAATAAACCATGTGGATATACACCCTGGGGACTCTATCCCCTAGGGGGCTAAATAATGAGATCAAATGTAACATGTTCCTCTGAAATTATTGGGCTTATGTATCTGTTATGGATTCTTCTTTCTCCCCCCTTTCTCCGAGGTTCTTTTTCTTTCTTGGATCCCTGCTCAGGACGGTGGGGACTCGGTCGATGGTCATTTTTTGGCCCTTGACCTACTCCCTGCCGACCTGCCCGGTCCCCTTTTGCGATCATTACGTAGTATACTGTATCTCTTTCTTGGTTCTTTCCTGGACTTTGTATGGGTGGGTTCGATATCCGCTCGGTGGGCTGTTTACCAGCAGCTGAGTGGTCTTGCACTCACTCATCCTTATCCATACTATAGAAATAGCCTTATTTATATTCTGAAACTGTAAAGATGGAGATACACTCTTTACCTCCTCAGTTCTTCCCTATATTGAACTAATGACCTTATTCATACATTGAAATGGAGGGAATAAAAATGTTCACTCTTGAGCATATTCAATTGATGGATTTATACATATATGGAAATGGAGAGAAAAGAGATCCTCTTCCCTATAGCCGGCTCATAATGTGTATCTACCCCCTTCTTTTTTCAGATGTATTAACCATCTCAGGACACATCTCCATCTCTCACTTACAATATTATTCTTTGGATCTCGTTGATGTCTGACCAATTTGTGACACTCTGTTTAATATATATCTCTGAGCTATAAAGGAAACAGAATATCGCTACTCGCAATATGTTTGGGATTTTTTTGTTTCTTTCTTTATTGCCTCTTTCTCATATTTTTTCTTTCCCTCCCCTTTTTTTTGTTTTCTTTTTCTTATTTTTTCTTTTTCTTGTTTCTTTATTTCTTTATTTATCTTTTTATTATTTTTCAGGGCGAGCGATGCCTCTCTCTCCAGGATAATGACATTAGCATCTTAATTAAAGTCATTAATGAGGACCTAATTTTTGGTCGTATCTGCTTTTGGCAATCCTGGTAATATTTTCTAATGAAATTATTCTTTATTATGATTACCTTTCTAAAAATGGTTTAAGATGTATTGTACATTTGTTTAATCTGTACTTGCAGTTTATTCCCAATATTCTACTGCATGTAAACGATCGAGTTATTGAAATTGACAATGTATCTTTAAATGCCTGTGCTATATAAGCAGGTACTATCGTGAACATGATTTCCTGTCTCTGATGAAGTCCCAGCTGGGATGAAACGCGTAAGACGTATGCACGGTGGTGAAAGACGTCATCACACCGTTTTCCTCAGGCGTGGTTACCTGTAAACTCCATGCCTCAAACCACGCTTGGTTTGTTACCTACTACCTTGGCTGCAGGGGCGTAACTAGGAAAGACTGGGCCCCATAGCAAACTTTTGACTGGGCCCCCCCTCCCCTGGGTGTCACACAACCCCCCCCCCCTTGTAGATAGTGCCTTTTTTACAGTCCCCTTGTAGATAATGCCATACAGCCCCCCCTGTGGATAACGCCATACAGCCCCCCTGTAGATAACGCCATACAGCGCCCCCTGTAGATAACGCCATACAGCCCCCCCTGTAGATAATGCCATACAGCCCCCCTGTAGATAATGCATACAGCGCCCCCCCTGTAGATAACGCCATACAGCCCCCTGTAGATAATGCCATATAGCCCCCCTGTAGATAATGCATACAGCGCCCCCCTGTAGATAACGCCATACAGCCCCCCCTGTAGATAACGCCATGCAGCCCCCCCTGTAGACTGTATGGCGTTATCTACAGGGGGGACTGTATGGCGTTATCTACAGAGGGGGCTGTATGGCGTTATCTACAGGGGGGCTGTATGGCGTTATCTACAGGGGGGACTGTGTGGCGTTATCTACAGGGGGGTCTGTATGGCGTTATCTACAGGGGGGACTGTGTGGCGTTATCTACAGGGGAGACTGTGTGGCATTATCTACAGGGGGGACTGTGGCGTTATCTACAGGGGGGACTGTGTGGCGTTATCTACAGGGGGGACTGTGGCGTTATCTACAGGGGGGGCTGTGTGGCGTTATCTACAGGGGGGACTGTGTGGCGTTATCTACAGGGGGGACTGTGTGGCGTTATCTACAGGGGGGACTGTGGCGTTATCTACAGGGGGGACTGTGTGGCGTTATCTACAGGGGGACTGTATGGCGTTATTTACAGAGGGGGCTGTATGGCGCTAACGCCATACATCCCCCACTGTAGAGAACGCCATACAGTCCCCCTGTAGAGAACGCCATACAGTGCCCCCCCTGCAGGGAACGCCATACAGCCCCCCCCTGCAGGGAACGCCATACAGCCCCCCCCTGCAGGGAACGCCATAAAGCGCCCCCCTGCAGGGAACGCCATACAGCGCCCCCCCTGCAGGGAACGCCATACTGCGCCCCCCCCTGCAGAGAACGCCATACAGCGCCCCCCTGCAGGGAACGCCATACAGCGCCCCCCCCCCCCAAAAAAAAATACGACCTATAGTGTGTCCTACAAATAACATGCATCCCCTATCCACAGGATAAGGGATACATGTGTGATCGCTGGCATTGATAGGGAGAACGGGGGACTGAAAGTCCCCCAAGTTCTCCATGACTAACCTCTGACTTCCGGCGTCTGTGTCGGCAGCTCAATAAAAATGAATGGAGCGCTGGTCACGCTTGCGCACAAGCGCGACCGGCGCTCCATTCATTTCTACCGAGCTGCCGACACAGACCCCGGAAGTCCGAGGTTTGTGATGGAGAACTTCAGGGGACTTTCAGTCCCCCGTTCTCCCTATCGCTGCCAGCGATCACACATGTATCCCCTATCCTGTGGATAGGGGATACATGTCTTTTGTTTAAAGGCAGAGCGGGGAGATACCTCCCTGTTGTGCCGTAGTGTTCAGTGGCGTCCCGCTCTAGCAGCCATAGCGGCTGCTAGCGGAGCCTGCGGCCATGGTGGGGGCCCGTGCCGGCGGGCGACACGGGCCCCCTCATGCCGCGGGCCCCGTAGCAGTCGCTACGGCTGCTACGGCGGTAGGTACGCCACTGCTTGGCTGGTATCTCCTTATTGGGTCCCTGGACTTGAGATTCTTAACCTCTACTACTTATGAGGTATGGGACATAACATCTAGAGGATATCAATTGGCTGTTTCAAACTTGAAGCAAGAACTTTGCATGCACGCTACAACAGCCCTTAAATTCACCTGTACCCGGGAATTAACCCATCCTGTTACGGACAAGGAAGCAAGGGAGAAATCCACTCTGTGTATAATCAGGAATCCGCCTGCTTGAAGGAATCGAAGTGACCAAGAATACGATTCTAAGGTCAGATACATGTGGCTGTTAAGTTGCACTGAAACTTCAAGAATGATAAAGACCATCTATGGACTGATGTGCACACAATAGATGAGTATGCGGAAAATCATTGTGGATCATTTATATTCTCTTTGCTCGCTCTACTTTACCGTACTTATATTGGTTCCTGGATGTGCTTAACAATTTTGCCGTTCTCACAGGTTTGAATTGACTGTCCCTCCTAGGCTGTAACTTGTTATATGTACCTTGCCGAAATATCTTTTTGTATCTCATTTAGCATATTTATGCTTATATCGATATATACCCATAATTATCCCTGGCCAGGTAGTTTTTAAATTGTATTCTATTATTGTATATGAATTTTGTGGGAATTTGTTTGCTACTTTTCCCTTTTCTCTATGAATTAAACTAATTTTATATCACAATATCTATAGATATATTTATTTTTTATATATCAATATCTGAATTCTCTTACCCAGATGAGTGCTTGTTTTGTCCTGGATAGTTTTTTGGTTCATTGTTTTTGCTTTAGTTACTAGGACGGCACCGTGTGGCCCCCCAACCACAATATTCTGGGATTCTGGATATTCTCTTCTATTTTTTGTCCCCTTATTATAGTCCAGCAGCCATTTGGGCTGATAATTGATGTAAGGCGGCTTGACGCATACTGGCCCTTTAAGGCCGTGCACACGTGGGCGCCCTGCGGTACACAGTCCGAGGACCCGGAAGAGAGTGCCGCCGTCTCCCTGGAGGGAGTACACGCCGAGAAGAGAAGCGTCCATGGCCGGGATCGTCAAGAGGTAAGTCAGAACGACGACCCCCGGCCATGGACGTAACATACGTCCTGCTCCTGAGGTGACCTCAGGGAGGACAGAAAAATCCCATGGAACAGAAGAGACTGGGGTGGTGGACATTGTTAGGTAAAGGTTAAATTATAGACTTACCATCAGGGGTGCTCAGGGATATGCCGCTAATCCCCAAGTCAAGACTAGCTAGGAGGTCAAGGCTTCCTGAGCCCTGCTCACACCATAGTCAGGAGCCCCCCAGCTTGACTGTCTGATTTGGGACAGGTAGTGGCTCAATTACTGGCTGGTGTTAGAGAGGCTTTGGTGCAGCGTGAGGTCCCACCACCTGTGGTCCCCGTTGCTCCTTCTCCTGTGGCGGCGTGGTACGGTTCGGTATCTGGGGCTGTTGCGCTAGGTTCTAAAGTCAGTGGAGTTTTGCCATAGCAGTTTCATCTGGGGCCAGTGTGAGGAATGGGGGGAACCACTTTGTCTATTTTGCTGCAGGTGGAGAGAGACTTTTTCTGGGACTTTTTCTGTTATTTGCCCCCTTGTCCTGAGCTCAGGTGGTTTTTAATTCAAATGAGACAAGCAGCCGATCAAACTGGGAAACCAGTGAACCAGTCCAAACCAGTGTAGAAGTGTCTGAAAATAATCCTCTCCACTGTCACCTTCAGACTGTCCGACCACAATGGTGAGGATATGCGTAGCAGCAGCCGCAGGTGGGCATGGATTACAAATTGATAGTTGATGTGTTTATGTTTCTTTTGATGTGTTTTTATTTAGAAATTTAGCACCAAGCGCACCGCCTATGTAAACATGTATGCCGCCTATGTAAACATGTATGTGTATATCATTTTAGTGCTTTGCTGCCATCTAGTGACCAAACTGCATAGATAGTTTGTGTAGTGCTGTTGTGTTATGTGTGCAGGACCTGTGATCACATGACCAGAGAGGCAAATTCTCAAATTTGTGCAGGTGCTGCACAGCTACTCAAGTAGGGGAGAAGCTGAATCTTTATTTAACAGGAGTTTAGCACCATATTTAAATATGCAATATTTTAAAAACAAATCGCCATCTTAAAGTCGTCAAGCTGCATATTATGAGAGGAAAATGACTGTTATGCTATGTCGTTGATATATACATTGTGTAGTAAGTGTTATTCCACTTAAGTAAACATATAACAGATCATTCCTCCAATTAAGATCCTTCGGGAATCTTGTATGAAGCTGCAGATCGCAGAACGCCTCCCTATTCAGGAAGTGTCTTCTCCAATATCCACCCGTCTTTGGTTTCTTCAAGGCCATAAAAACATTGGGGGGAATTTATTAAGATGGCATTTCATATGCCAGTCTTAATATAAAGAAAGTTGGAGTAAGATGCAACACATTTATTAAATGTGTCACATCTTTCGGCCGTTCTTGCGCCACAATCGTTATGTAGCGACCGCGACCATGCTCCATCCATTCCCCCTACCCATGCGACATAATGTAAAATAAAAAATAAGTATAATCTTTTCTCTGCTTCTCTTCTTCCCCCTTGATCCCCTAAGGCTCCCTGCTGCCCATACAATGCACTGACACCGAGCAGTGTCAGGTCCTTTATATGTGACACAGCACTCAACGTCATCAGTGCATTGTATGAGCCGCAGGCTGCGGAGAGAACATGAGGGGACCAGAAGAGGAGTGGTGAGGTGAGCATTCATTTTTTATTTAATTGTCCGATAGAGGGGACGGAGAGGAGCCTGGCATGGGCCTCTACCTTGCTACGCTCCACAAAGTGACATTTTTGTCAATTATTAGCAGGCGTAGATTTCGACTATAGTTTACGCCAGGTGTAAATTATTATAAATTTGTAGAGCTGCTGTCACCCCGCCCCCTTTTGGGAAGCCCTCTTTTAGAAAACTGGCGTAGAAAGGTTAATACATTTCCCCATAAGCTTTAAAAATTACCATTATGTGTTTCTAAGAAGTGTTTTTCTGCATTGGGAGGCATTAGTGGTTTTTTGTTTTTGTATCTGAAATGTGTTCTACAATGCGCGTTTTCAACTTTCTAATCGTGCGCCCTACAGATGTAGCCGGCTTTATGTTGACTTTCAACGCATTAAATACACAGTGTCAGTGTTTTTTCAATGACTTTTTAATGACTTTTGTTGTGTGATATCACGCTGCAGCAAGTTATCCGAGTCAAGATAAAGATGGCTACATCCGTACATGCACGCGATCACATTGTTTGCATTTAATGGCATAAATTACATGATGCTTAGTACAATTTTTATAAACGCATCGATATCGTAAGTACTTTTTAAAAAATAAAAAAACTTTTTGGGAAAGTCAAGTTTTGTTGTTAGTGACAATGTAGAAAAGACTTGGTGACATCATGTAACCATACCTCCCAACCGTCCCGGATTCAGCGGGACAGTCCCGGACTCCGGGCGTTGTCCCGCTGTCCCGGGCGGCCGGGGGTATGTCCCGCTGTCAAAATAATTCTAAAGCAGGGAACCATCAGCTCCCTGCTTCAGAATTGGTACATAGCGGAGGAGCAGAGGGAGCTCCTCCGCTCGCCGAGGGCTCCCCGGGCACAGTGCTACTTTGCGGGTGGATTGAGTATCCGACTCACCAGCCACAGCTGCGCTTGTAGCTTTCATGTGCTTAATTATCGTGGGAAAGCTACAAGCGGGGCTGTGACTGGTGAGTCTCACAGTCACTCCCAGTGCATGCGGCAGCAGCGGTAGCCAGTCTGACTGTGAGTCTCTGACCAGTCACCACCCACACGCAGCAGACAGATAGTGCCTGCAGGATGGACTGACAAAGTGCCTGTCAATATTGAATGAACCTTCAACTACAACTGTTTCGCAGCTATTAAATATGATGGCTTTTATAGTGTAGTGGTCAACTTGGCTGCCTTACATTAGGATTGGAAGGTTGTTGGCTCAAAGCTCAGTAGGGATTTTTTTTTAAATATTATTAATATTTTAGTTGTATTAGGCTGATGTGAACAGGCCCTAAGGCTTCTTTCACACTAGCGTTTCTATACGTTTACCTCTCTTCCGTCAGAGGAAGAGAGGATCGATATGTTAAACGGAAAGCAACGGTTCCATTAGAATTACCATTGCTTTCAATGTTAATTCTTTTGTATCAGTTGCTTTCCGTTTGTCTCCGTTCGCTAGGTTTCCGTTCTTTTGAACGGAAATAAAAGTTCGGCAGACTGCACTTTTGTTTCCTTTAAAAAAAACGGAAACTTAGCGAACAGAGACAAACGGAAAGCAACTGATACAAAAGAATTACCATTAAAAGCAATGGTAATTCTAATGGAACAGTTGCTTTCCGTTTAACATATCGATCCTCCCTTCCTCTGACGGAAGAGAGGTAAACGTATAGAAACGCTAGTGTGAAAGAAGCCTTAGGGCCTGTTCACATCAGCTTTGGCTTTCTATTCCGGGGTTCCGTCAGAGGTTTCCGTCGGGTGAACCCCGCAATGGAAAGTCAAACGGAAACCACAGTTTCCGTCCCCATTGATATCAATGGTGATGGAAACATTGCTAATGGTTTCCGTTCGTCACAATTATGGCAGGTTTCCGTTTTTCCAACAGAATTAATAGCGCAGTCAACTGAAACGTAAGCTGTAATTTCAGTTTGACTTTCCGTTGCGGGGTTCACCCGACGGAAACCTCCGACGGACCCCGGAATGGAAAGCCAATACAGATGTGAACAGGTTGTGCCCGTACTCTTCTTCCTACTATCCCACTCGTGTGATCACTTATAAAAGGTGTTAGTTATGCTCTTTATTATCACTGAGGCCCCATGCACACGACCGTTCCCGTGATTACACCCACGCATGGCTGCGGACAGTCATCCGCATTTGCGGACCATGTTCCCATTATAAAGTATAGGACCGTGGCCCATAAAATAAAAAAAATAGGACATGTCCTATTTTTTACGGAAGGTTTCTATGGCCATAGAAAGTAATGGGTCCGTAATTACGGACTAAATCTACGGTCGTGAGCATGGGGCCTTACTCTTGATTTTGTAATGTGTCCGTAAAACTTTTGGTCTGTTCATGATTTTTAGCTCAGTAGTCCAGAAATTTCTGAAGTGGAGGTTAGCAACGATGCTGGGGAGTCATCGGCGAGCGGAGGAGCTCCCTCCGCTCTGAACTAATTCTGAAGCAGGGAGCTGATAGTTTCCTGCTTCAGAATTAGTGGCTACTCCTTGAGCAGAATCCCCGTTGCCAATGATCAGTTGCCGATTGACATTAGTGGCTCCTCCTGGAGCGGAATCCCTGGCCAGAGTCGGCAACGGGGGTTCGCTCAAGGAGTATCCACTGACGTTACTGTCCATATATGGACAGTAACATCAGGGCTTCCCTCTAGGAGCTGAATCCCCGGCCTATGCTCTGGCTGGGGATTCCGCTTCTAGAGGTAGTCGCAATGGCGCTGTCTACAGGGTGGGGATAGCACTTTCTACAGGGTGGTGACACTATCAACATGGAAACTGTGGCACTATATAGGGGCACTATCTACATGGGCACCGTGGTACTATTGAGAGGGCACTGGCACTTTATATATGGGCACTGGCACTAGGGGCAGCTATGGGGGTATTATACTGTATAAGGGCAGCTAGGGGGGCATTATACTGTATGAAGCAGCTATGGGTCATTATACTGTATGGGGAGGCTATTGAGGCATTATGCTGTAGGGGGGCTTTATGCTGTATTGGGGAAGCTATGTGGCATTATGCTGTATGGAGAAATTTGGGCATTATACTGCATGGGAGCATCTGTATGGGCATTATACTGTATGGTGGCAGGTAGAGGGCATTATACTGTGTAGGGGCAGCTATTTGGTATTATACTGTGTGGGAGGCACTATGGGAGCATGATACTGTGTGAGCTGAATCGGGTGTGTATGGGCGGGGATTGGGTCCTTTGTTTTGATGCCCTTCTTAACCTCTTAACGCCGAAGGACAGATATATCCGTCCTCTGCAGCTGGTAGTTTGCGCAGGAGGACGGATATATCCGTCCTGTGATCGCACGGGTACTGACACTGTACCCACGCGATCAGCGGCAGGAGCACGGCCGTTATACACAGCCTGGCTTCTGCTGCAACTGCCGGAAATGAAGCGTGCTCCGATTCAGGCAGTTTAACCCATTAAATGTCGCTGTCAATAGTGACAGCGACATGTAATGTGTTTGACAGAGGGAGGGAGCTCCCTCTGTCACCCCATCGGCGCCCCCGCAAAGAAATCGCGGGTCGCCGTCGGGTTTCCATGGCAGCCGGGGGCCTAGCAAAGACCCCCAGGTCTGCCTTCAGCAAATGCCTGTTAGGCCATGCCGGAGGCATGACCTAATAGATTGCCTGTCAGTTTTACACTGACAGGCAATAATGCTTTGGTATACTAAGTATCAGCAGATCGCATAGTGAAGTCCCCTGGTGGGACTAAAAAAAAAAAAGTGAATCAGTTAAATAAAGTTTGTGAAAAAAAAAATTACAGTCAAAATCAAATAAAACCAAAAAGTGGTTTTATTTAGTAAAAGTGTCAAAACAAATAACACATGCACATATATGTTATCCCCGCGATCGTAACGACTTGAACAATAAAATGAACACATTAATTAAACCACCGGATGAACGGCGTCCAAAAAAAAACGCCAAAAAAACAACGGCAAATTTCTCTCTTTTCTCCCATTCCCACCATAAAAAAATTAAATAAAAGTTAATTTATAAGTCTTATGTACTCCAAAATAGTACTAATGAAAAATACACATTGTCTCGCAAAAATCAAGCCCACATACGGCCACATTGAAGGAAAAAAAAATAATTACGTCTCTTGGAATGCGGTGATGCAAAAACAAGTATTTTTTTTTCTAAAAGGCTTTTTATTGTGCAAACATAGGAAAACATATAAAACCTTTACATATTTGGTATCCCCGTAATCGTGCCAACCCATAGAATAAAGTTAACATGTTATTTACACTGCATAGTAAACGGCGTACATTTATAACGTGAAAATCAATGCTGGAATAGCTGTTTATTTTCAATTCTCTCCTAAAATAAAGTTCATAAAGGTTAATCAATATATTATAAGCATCTAAAAATGGTACAATTACAAAATACAACTCGTCCCACAAAAAACAAGCCCATATACGGCTATGTCGACGGAATAAAAAAAAAGTTACGACTCTTGGAATGCAACCGTGAAAAAAGAAGAAATAATCCTTGGTCATTAACGTGCAAAATGGCCTGGTCATTAAGGGGTTAACATCAATTGTTAATATCCTGTAAAATGTAATCCACGGTCAATATTTATACATTGGTTGTGAAATGTCTTGTCATTTGAGCAGGCTATCCTAGATCTTATAAATTCCCTTGTAGGTATTGCCTAGATGGTGTGAGCTGGGTGACTGTAGTGCCCGAAGAGGGTTCACAAAATGTTTCCTTTTCTGTATTACAATTCCCCTGCAACGTAATCTCGAAGAAGGTAACAGAATCCATGGATGCCGAGCCTGTAACATTGTAAATTAAATGTATTGGTATTATTGTATTCCATAAATGGTGGTACAGACACCACATCATGACCCATAAACAAAAAAAAAGATCGTCGATGTAGCGTCCATCCCACACAATCCACTTGTAAAAGGGATTATTGGCTGAAAAAATGTTGTTCTCCCACCATGTCATAAACAAATTGTCCATGGAGAGGGAGAATTTTAACCCCATCAGGGCGTCTTCTGTCTGCAATAAAATAAAACTATCAAGGCAGAAAAAATTATGTGAGCGCAGATACTCCACTGACATTAAAATAAATTCTTGTAGACATTTGGAATACCTGGTGTATTTCCTCAAATGGAATTCCACTGCCTTGATTGCCGGAATATGTGGTATGCAGGTAGGGCCACCATCAGAAATTTCTGGGCCTCATACAGTCAGTGGAATTCCATTTGAGGAAATACATCTGGGTCCCCCATTATTAGGGGATTTGCAGAGGTGGCAATGGAAAGTCGTGGGAGGGGAGCAGGACGCAAAGTGTCAGGGACTCTGTGAGCGGGCGGAGGAGTAGGCTAAGAGAACGGGAGGTGGCCGAGGCGGGAGTTGGGCCAGAGTGGATATGACGCTTGACCGGCATCTGAGGAGGGGAAGGGGAGGGAGACCGGAGGGAAGGTGTGAGAGAAGGGGCAACATAAAAAAAATAATTAAACTGAATCTACTGCTTTAAAACAGAGTCACTCACCAAGTTGCAGAGCAGGCCGCTGCTTCTGGCCCCTGCATGGGTCCCATTCCTTTCAACAAACCAATTACCTCTGATCATAACCTTGATGAGCGGCGGCTGCCCAGTTTATTTTACTTTTGTGGCCAGGCCCCTGACAGTAGTACCAGCAGGCCGGTTTGCAGGGGTACTAGCCAACTACGTCACAGATAACCCAAGACCATGCAACGTTATGGATTTTTGGTATCCCATGGAATATGGGAACAATAGGGAATTCTATCAGTAAGTATTCTGCCTGTTTCTTGGCTAATACTCCTAATCCAATTCCTTCTTCTAGCAGATTTTTTAAAGATCTTGTTTCACCACAAGTTTGTGATATGTACTGTAGATTCATTGTCTAAAATGGTATGAACGTATCTGGAATATAAACAGGAATCTACAGGGTGGGCCATTTATATAGATACACCTAAATAAAATGGGAATGGTTGGTGATATTAACTTCCTGCTTGTGGCACATTAGTATATGGGAGGGGGGAAACTTTTCAAGCTGGGTGTTGACCATGGCGGCCATTTTGAAGTCGGCCATTTTGTATCCAACTTTAGTTTTTTCAATGGGAAGAGGGTCATGTGACACATCAAACTTATCGAGAATTTCACAAGAAAAACAATGGTGTGCTTGGTTTTAACGTTACTTTATTCTGCAGGCAGTTATAACACACAAAATTGTTGCTAACATCCCCCATATGTCTACTTTAGATTGGCATCGTTTTTTGAACATTCTTTTATGGCAGGAAATCCTAGCGTCGTACATAACTATGATGCTAGGAGCCCGGTCCCTGCAGTGTGTTCAGTCCGGGATTTGCGGCCGAAATACGTTCCGTCCTTTACGGACCGAACATGTTCGTGTGAATCCAGCCTTAGGCCGGATTCACACGAGCGTGTGCGTTTTGGGCGCGCAAAAGGTCCATAAAAGCTCCATGTGTCAGCAGCATACGATGCGCGGCTGCGTGATTTTCTCTGTTTTTATGTTTGTAAACAGAAAAGCAAGTGGTGCTTTTCTGTTTTAGTTCATAGTTTTGACTACTGTAGCGCGCATCACGAGCGGCACACGGAAGTGCGTCCGTGTGCCGTGCGCGGTTTTCACACACCCATTGACTTCAATGGTTGCGTGATGCGCTAAAAACGGGCAAATATAGGACTTGTCGTGAGTTTTACGCAGCAGACATACTCTGCGTGAAAATCACTGACAATCTGAACGGCCCCATAGACTAACATAGGTCCGTGCGATGCGCGTGAAAATCACGCGCGTTGCACGGACATATTATACGTTCGTCTGAATAAGCCCTTAGAGATCATGGAGCTGTGCAGTAAAATGTTGAGACCTCGATCACTGTCCTGAACTTCACCACACAGCGTTATTGAACATCCGAGGAATAATTAGAACTCAGCGATGGAAATTCCCTCAAGAAATCCCCCAGCCTGAGACATACTGTACTCCGTGTCAGAAGAACAAGAAGCTACAAAAAGAGAGACAACTGCATCCAGTCGATGTTCTGATCAACCAAGAGGTTCACAAGGTGAGAAGACTAGTTTACATTTTTTTTCAAGGTATTACTCTAGGGAGCGCTCCTGTTAACATCTTTTTCTCACACTGTATTTTCCTAAGGTACTGTATACATTTCACTTATTAATGCCGACCTAGCCAAGTGAGCACACAACAAAGTAAGCCTGCGCACCCAAATAGAGTACCAACCATCTACACATCATTCCAATAAAGAAGTTTTGCCTTTGCACAGTGCTCCAAGGGGAGCACAATACAACTTCAATGCTGCAAATACCTAACCTGAACGTCACATCTACACCTTCCTCTTCTCTTTTGAAGATGTTAGTGTACAGAGTAGTAGGGGAATTGACCAGACATGATGTGCTGCCTTGTGGACTGTCCTATATTTCCAGAGCGAAGGAAAGATAGGTGGTCTGGCCAGTTGTAGACTTCATCCCTAACATCTGACACAGACCAAAATAAGTATTCGGCACTCAAAGCTAAAGTTTTAAGAAATCTCAAGTGCGCCAACTACAGCGGTCAGCCGTCATTCGGAACTAAGCGCCAACTACTGGATGTACCAGCAATCAGAACGGCACAGTGCCTGATGAAGGTCATGTAATGACCGAAGCGTCGCACTAAGCCTCTGGCATCTACAACCACTTGAAAAAAATCAAGATTTCTTCTTTAAACTTCAGCTTTGTGTGCCAAATACTTATTTTGACTACGATTGGGTTGGGACCCTATTTGTGCACCTACATCGTCTAGTGCGTTCTGAACCACTACTTATCTGACACAGACCATCCTGGAGCTGAATGTCTCTGAGGCTTCTCTTTTAAAGTTGCTAATGTAGCTCATCTGGGCTCCATAGACCCAACCTTTATATATGACTCCTAGAGAAATGGGTTAGTGAAAGAAAAAGGTATAATTCAGATCCTGGAGACCATTGAGGATGTCAACCTTTGGAGCTTGATTGGCACCTACGCCATATTTTCAGAGTAATCCATCAGATGTCTCAAGAAGAACATTTTATGAGAAAAGGACAATGTTGATGAGATTGCAGGTCCTCCTGTTTCTAACTCAGATAATTATTACCCAGCATCCAGGTAAATAGTGCATACAAAGTCCAGAAAAATAACCAGACGACTGTCCAGATAAACATTGGATACAGCGCCCAGAAATGGTGCATTGTGCCCCGATAAATATGTCCTTAAAAGGATTGTCCGAGAAATTAAACTAGTTGCATGGAATGTTTTGAAATGAAAAAAACAGCCATTACTCTCCTGTTAAATCCCCTGCGCCCATGATCTGGTGGTCAACCCGATGGGTTGATTGAAGAGACTACCCTACGTGGATAGACAACCGCTACAAAATTCTCACCCAAAAATTAAGATATGGAATAGGTTACCCCCTTCTATGGCAGATCGAATAGCCGTAATTAAAATAATAGTATTACCCCAGTTGTTGTATCCACTGATTAACAGTCCCATATGGATAAATGCATAAAAAGTTTAACCCCTTCCCGACATTTGTCGTAAGTATACGACATGGAAAGCCAGTGCTTCCCGCAAAATGTCATATACTTACGCCAAATGTTTGGCACCGGCTCAGAATCTCAGTCGGTGCCATCATCGCCGGATCTCAGCTGTATCTGACAGCTGACATCCGGCTGTAATGGCGGGAACAAAAATTAGCTTCGATCCCCGCCATTAACCCCTTCAATGCAGCATTCAAACATGATCGCTACATTTAAGCTGTTTGCAGCTCATCGGAACCACAGCAAGGAAATTGCCGGGGTTCCGGTGGCTGCAATAGAAAACGGAGGCCTAATAGTGGCCTCCCAGTCTGCCTAGCATGAAAGCCGGTTAAGATCTGCCCGGCAGCGGGGCCTGATCGGCTTCCGTAGCCGCCGGCAAGATGGCGCCGACTCAGGAGCTGATCCGGCGTCATCAGCGGTGGAGGTCACCTGTATATTACAGCTGACATCCACATGAAATGGCAGGAACCGGAGCTAGCTCCGATCCCTGCCATTAACCCCTTTGATGCAGCAATTGAAAGCGATTGCTGCATCTTAGCGGTTGCTAGCAGATCGCCAGCCCTGACAGGCAATCAGGACTTGCGACTGCTGCTATGGCAACAGGAGACACAATGGCCTCCTGCTCTGCCATTACGGAAGCCGATTAGGCCCCGCCGGGAGGCGAAGCCTAATCGGCTTGCTGTCAGTGAATAACTGACAGATCTAGTACATTGCACTACGTAGGTAGTGCAATGTATTAGAAAAAAAACTAAAGCTGACAGTTGGACCGTCAAGTCCCCTAGTGGGACATGAGAAAAAGTGTAAAACAAAGTATCAAAAAGTGTAAAAAAAAAGTGAAAAACAATAAAAGTTTGAAAACAATAAAAGTTTCAAGTAATAAAATAAAACACAATCGCCCTTTTTCACTTATCAAGTCCTTTATTGTTGAAAAATAATAATAAACCATACGTATTTGGTATCGCCGGGACTGTAACGCCCCTCAGGTATCAACATATTATATATTGCACACGGTGAACAACGTAAAAAAAAAACGTAAAAAACGTTACCAGAGTTTCTGTTTTTTGGTCACTTTGACCTACATAAATTGGAATAAAAAGTGATAAAAAAGTTGCACGTATCCAAAAATGGTACCTAGAAAAACCATAGCTCGTCTCGCAAAAAACAAGCCCTCATACTGCTCCGTCGACAAAAAAGTAAAAAAGTTATGGTTCTCACAACTTGGCGACAGAAAAAATACATTCTTTTTACAAAAGTGATTTTATTGTGCAAAAAGTTGTAAAACATAAAAAAGTTCTATAAATTAGGTATCACCAGAATCGTAAAGACCCGCAGAATAAAGTTAACATGTAATTTATAACGCATCGTGAACACTGTATAAAAAAAACTAAAAAAACAATGCCAGAATTGTATTTTTTTGTTTACCTGGCCTCCCAAAAAATAGGATAAAAGGTGATCAAAAAGTCGCATGTACCTCAAAATGGTACCAATAATCGCTACAGCTCGTACAGCAAAGAAACAGCCCTCATACCGCTACGTCTATGAAAAAATAAAATTAGTTAAGGCTCCAATAAGTCAGGAAAGAAAAAATATGCAGTTGTGCCCGAGGGGAACATATCTTCTGTTTCAAGAGGCGATTTACCAAGGACCTAAAATTAGGGAACCAGGAAGGGGAGGGCCCAAACATATCTGCTGGAAGCGAGGGTGCCCGTATTATACCAGGACAACACTTTCCCAGCAAAATTCCCCAAACTGCAAAGGTGCGGAGTGTGGACCAAAAGGGGGATAAGAAAGGACGCCATTTATCTGTGCGACACCGGCCTGTGCAGAAAGGATTGCTTCACAGCGTAACACACATCTATGGATCATTTTATTGTTTTTTTACCCCATTATTATGCCACCTGACTATGCCACTGATGTACTCTGCCCAGCTTACATGTACCCCCACATTATAAATGGAAACACCAGCAATAATCAAACAAATCTACTACCAAGCAAAATCCGCTCTCAAAAAGCCAAATGGCGCTTCCTCCGCTCTGAACCCTACAATGTGCCCAAACAGCAGTTTACTTCCACATATATGGCATCTTCATACCCGGGAGAACCCTTTTAACAATTTTTGGGGTGTGTGTCTCCAGTGGCATAAGCTGGGCATGACATATTTGTCACTGAAATGGCATATCTAGGGAAAAATATAAATTTTTAATTTGCACCATCCGCAGTGCAATCATTTATGGAAAAGACCTGTGGGGTGAAAATGCTCACTACACCCCTTAATAAATGCCTTGAGGGGTGTCGTTTCCAAATGGGGTCACTTCTCAGGGGTTTCTTTTTATTATTCCACATCTGAGCCTCTGCAGTTGTGACCCAATACTTTGTAAATCGACAAATTAGGCCTCAATTTTACATGGTACGCTTTCACTCCTGAGCCTGGTCGAATGTCCAGGCAAAAGATTAGGGCCCCATGTAGGGTGTTTCTAAAACCGGGAAACACTGCATAATAATTAGAGAGCTGTCTTGTTATGGTGGCACAAGCTGGGCACCACATATTGGCATATCTATGGAAAAAATCCCATTTTCACTCTGCAACATCGAGTGCACACTAAATTCAACAAAACACCTGCAGGGTTAAAATGCTTACTACACCCCTAGGTAAATGCATTGAGGGGTGTAATTTATAAAATTGAGTCACTTCCGGGGGGTTTCCACTGTTTTGGGCCCACAGGCGCCCAGAAACCAATCCAGCAATATTTGCACTCCTTCCCTTCTGAGCCCTGCCGTGTGCCCAAACAGCAGTTTCTGACCACATATGGGGTATTGCCGTACTCGGGAGAAATTTCATTACAAATGTTGTGTTCTTAAATTCCTTTATTTGTTGGGAAAATGAAAAATGTTGCGCTAAAGCTACGTCTTATTGAAGAAAAAGGATTGTTTTTATTTTCACTGCCCAATTCTAATAAATTCTATGAAACATCTGTGGGGTCAAAATGCTTACTACACCCCTAGATGTATTCCTCAAGAGGTGTAGTTTCCTAAATGAAGTCACTTTTTGCGCGTTTTCATTGTTTTGTCCCCTCAGGAGCTTTGCAAATGTGACATTGCCTCTGCAAACCATTCCTGCTAAATGTGATCTCCAAAAGCCAAATAGCGCTCTTTCCCTTCTAAGCCCTGCCGTGTGTCCAAACAGCCGGTTATTACACATGTGGGGTATTTTTTTACTCGGGAGAAATTGCCTTACAAATTTTGTGGTGCTTTTTCTCCTTCAGTCCTTGTGGAAATGAGAAAATATTTGCTAAACCTACATTTTTTTTTTTTTAAATGTAGATTTTTATTTTCAGGGCATACTTCCAATAATTTCTGCAAAAAAAAACTGTGTGGTCAAAATGCTCACTATACCCCTAGATCATTTCCTCAATGGGTGTAGTTTCCAAAATGGGGTCACTTGTGGGGGGTTTCCACTGTTTTGTCCCCACATGGGGCTTTGTAAATGTGACATGGCCTCTGCAAACTATTCCTGCTAAATTTGAGCTCCAAAAGCCAAATGGCGCTCCATCCCTTCTAAGCCCTGCCGTGTGTCCAAACAGCCAATTATTACCACATGTGGGGTATTGTTTTATTCGGGAGAAATTGCTTTACAATTTTTGCAGTGCTTTTTCTCCTTTAGGCTGGGTTCACACGACCTATTTTCAGACGTAAACGAGGCGTATTATGCCTCGTTTTACGTCTGAAAATAGGGCTACTATACGTCGGCAAACATCTGCCCATAATAATCATTTGAATGGGTTTGCCGACGTACTGTGCAGACGACCTGTCATTTACGTGTCGTCATTTGACAGCTGTCAAACGACGACGCGTAAAAATACAGCCTCGTCAAAAGAAGTGCAGGACACTTCTTTGGACGTTTTTGGAGCTGTTTTCTCATAGACTCCAATGAAAACAGCTCCAAAAACGGACGTAAAAAACGCAGCGAATACGGCGCGAAAAACGCTGCGAAAAAAGCGAGTTGCTCAAAAAACGTCTGAAAATCAGGGGCTGTTTTCCCTTGAAAACAGCTCTGTATTTTCAGACGTTTTTGGTCACTACGTGTGCACATACCCTTAGTCCTTGTGGAAACCTACATTTTCTTTGAAAAAATGTAGATTTTAATTTTCACGGCCTATTTCCAATAATTTCTGTAAAAAACCTGTGCAGTCTAAATGCTTACTATACCCCTAGATAATTTCCTTGAGGTGTGTAGTTTCCCAAATGGGGTCACTTTTGGGGGATTGCCACTGTTTTGGCACCGCAAGAGCCCTTCAAACCTGACATGGTGCCTAAAATATATTCTAATAAAAGTAAGGCCCCAAAATCCTCTAGGTGGTCCTTTGCTTCTGAGGCCAGTGCTTCATTCCAGTAGCACGCTACGGCCAGATGTGGGATATTTACAAAAACTGTAGAACCTGGGCAATAAATATTGAGTTGCTTTTCTCTGGTAAAACCTTCTGTGTTATAAAAAAAATTGTATTAAAGATGTATTTCTGCAAAAAAATATGAAATTTGTAAATTTCACCTCTACTTTGCTTTAATTCCTGTGAAATGTCTAAAGGGTTAAGACATTTTCTAAATGCTGTTTTGAATACTTTGAGGGGTGAAGTTTTTAAAATGGGGTGACTTTTTGGGGGTTTCTAATATATAAGGCTCTCAAAGCCACTTCACAACTTAAAGAGGCTCTGTCACCAAATTATCAAATCCCTATGTCCTATTGAATGTGATGGGCGCTGCAATGTAGATAACAGTAACGTTGTTTTTTTTTTTTAAATGATCATTTTTGCCCAAGTTATGAGCAATTGTATATTTATGCAAATGAGCATTTCAATGGACAACTGGGCGTGTTTTCTCGTATTTCCAACTGGGCGTGTTTACTTGTTTCACCAACTGGGTGTTGTGAATAGAAGTGTATGACGCTGACAAATCAGCATCATACACTTCTCATTGTTCCAACTTAGCTTCTTTCACTGCAGAAATACAGCGTGACGTCACCCACAGGTCCTTCAACCTTGTCGTCGGACAAAGAAGATACATCGGCTCCAGGCGTCCAAATATGCTCGTCTCTAGGGAGTTTGCTATGCTTACCTGCACATACCCTGCACTGTACTCCCTGATGCCTGGTGCTGATGTGTTTTCTCTCTTCCGACGCCAAGGTTGAAGGACCTGTGGGTGACGTCATCATTCCCAGCCAGCTTCCCTTCACTGCAGACACAGCGTGACGTCACCCACAGGTCCTTCAACCTTGGCGTCGGAAGAGAGAAGACACATCCGCTCCAGGCGTCAGAGTACAGTTGAATTTGTAGCAGCATCACCATGTGCAGGTAAGCATAGCAAACTCCCTAGAGACAAGCATATTAACCTTTTGGATGCCTGGAGCCAATGTATCTTCTTTGTCCGACGACAAGGTTGAAGGATCTGTGGGTGACGTCACGCTGTATTTCTGCAGTGAACGAAGCTGAGTGGGAACGATGAGTAGTGTATGATGCTGATTTGTCAGCGTCATACACGTCTATTCACAATGCCCAGTTGGTAAAAACACAATACACGCACAGTTGGTAAAAACACAATACACGCCCAGTTGGAAATACGAGAAAACACGCCCAGTTGTCCATTGAAAAGCTCATTTGCATAAATATAAAATTGCCCATAACTTGGGCAAAAATTATCGTTTAAAAAAAATTAAAAAAAAGGTTACTGTTATCTACATTGCAGCGCCCATCACATGCAATAGGAGATAGATTTGATAATCTGGTGACAGAGCCTCTTTAACTGGCCCCTGTAAAAATAGCCTTTTGAAATTTTCCTGAAAATGTGAGAAATTGCTGCTAAAGTTCAAAGCCTTGTAACGTCCTAGAAAAATAAAAGGATGTTCAAAAAACGATGCCAATCTAAAGTAGACATATGGGGGATGTTAATTAGGAACAATTTTGTGTGTTATAACTGCCTGTCTTACAAGCAGATACATTTAAATTGAGAAAAATGCTAATTTTTGTAATTTTTGCTAATTATTGCAATGAAGTTAAAATACTTGATGGATAGAGGAGAAGATGGTGGACTGGCAGTACCTGACTTGAGAATATATTTTTTGTCAGGACAGTGGAGAAATATTTTGAGTGGGAAACAATCTCCATTTATACAAAATATTAGTAAGTCTAGTAGGGGCCATCTTCAGAATATACTTGAGGTAATGGAGTCCGGGCAATTGAGAAATTGTAAGGAGTATCCAACAATATAAACAGAAACTGTGGGAGGGATCCTCCAGCTCACCTTTGATGCAGGTTTTCTGCGCTCTGCGCCTGGATCTCCGTGACGGCTCACGGTGTTGAAGACAGGGAAAACAAAAGAATAGAGGATCCAGCGCAATTAGTTAAAATAGAACATTGTTCCAATTTTATTTTGGGTATTTAAAACAAGATCAGTCCCGAGTGTAATGCTTAGCGATAGATAGATAGATAGATAGATAGATAGATAGATAGATAGATAGATAGATAGATAGATAGATAGATAGATAGATAGATATGAGATAGATAAATAGATATGAGATAGATAGATCGATCGATAGATAGATAGATAGATAGATAGATAGATAGGTGCCTACGCGTTTCAGACGCACACCAGGTCCTTCCTCATGGCTTTTTGTTAAATGACAAACTATCAGGGGGAGGTTTATATCCGGTTACCTACAGGTGGTAATTAAAACTAGTAGCTGAAACTAGTTCAGCAAAGTAATGCTGTTGGTTCAGCAAAGTGATGCTGTCCAGCATATTGGTTTTTAAACACAAGAGGGCGCACAACTGGCTTGAGCAATTTATGAATGGAAGCTATGTATCGTAATGGAGCTGTCCAGCAGAATGGTGCTGAACTGAAACGCCGGTGAAGTGTTATGTTGTTTTTCTATAGTAGTTGTCATGTTTATCATATTATTGACACTGAAAATGTCCAAAATGATGGGGATACCAAATGTTCTAGTTGTAGCTTAATGAAATGGTATTTCATTTGTAAGGCTGACGGATATAAACCTCTTTTATGCTCACATCGAGAAATTAAAAATATGTATTATAGGCTAAAAAATACAATATTTCAAACAATTTAAAATAAGTTCTGAACTGAAAAGATTACTATAATTAAGTATTTGGGACAGATATCAGTATTATTTTCTTACTCATGGATACTATGACAGGTGGAAATAAAGTACATCGTACAGAATAGTATGACCCGACAAATACATGAAGCCAATCAGATGGCACTATAGTTACAGTATTGCTTTATTAGCCAAGCTTTTGATATTTTTAGTTTGGTATTAATTATTCTATATTATTTTTGTTCATTATTTTTGTTCATTACTCACAATTAGGAAATGATACACATTATGAAGAATAATATATCCCGACAAACGCATATGGTCGTTTAGATAGCGTTGTAATATTACTTTGTTGACCAATGTTTTAAAGTTCCTAAATTTGTGTTACTGGGTCTATATTATTTTTATTCATTAGAAATGGAACATAAGTTCTTTTCTGAAGTTTAATCCATCGGGGATCCTCGTTTATAGAGTGAATATCCAGTAGGGTTCTCGTGATAAGATTTTGTGTTTTATGTTCCCCCCTCTAGTTGGTATTTTTACTTTCTCTATGGCATAACATTGAAGGCTTGTAGTAGATCTATTATGTTGGGTTATAAAATGTCTTGCAACATTGGAAATGTTTGCAATGTTTGGATTTTTAATATAACCAGATGTTCCAATATTCTCACTTTAAATTTACGGCTGGTACATCCTATGTACATGAGATTGCATGTGTTGCACTCTATAATGTAAATTAGTGCTTCACTATTACAATTGATGTGATTTTGGATTGTGAAATTCTTTACATTATCTGAATCTCTGAAAGTTTTTTTAGGTTTAGCATATGAGCAAACGTTACAGGGATGTGAGCCGCATCTAAAGAAACCAGCATAATGAAGCCAAGTAGGTTTTAAAGTATTTAGCGGAAGAACAGAGGGAGAAAGAACATCACCTAAAGAGGGAGCTTTTCTGGGTACTACTTGACAACCGTCCTTCAGAATATCTGACAAGATGTCGTCATCCATAAGGATAACTAAATTTCTTTGGACAATTTTCTTAATAGCATTGAACTGAGTACTATACTGTAACACCAGGGTGGGTATATTTCGGATGGTATTTTTATTGCATTTTGGTTCAAGAAGTCGATTTCTAGATTTATTCTCTACAATGGAGGATGCTCTTTTTAGGGTCCATTCTGGGTACCCTCTTTTTCGTAGTCTCCTTTCTATTTGATGTTGTTACACTTGGTAATTGCTATCGTCACTACAATTTATTTTCGCCCGGTACATCTCACCCACAGGAATTGATGATATGGTCTGTTTGGGATGACTGCTTGTTGCATGCAGGATGGTGTTTCCTGAGATGGGTTTGCGATAGGTTTTAGTGTTAATTATTTCTCCTGATTGGCCTGTGAGTTCTAGATCTAAGAACTGAATAGTGTTTTTTTGGACCAAATGAGTACATTTTAAGTTAAATTGGTTGTCATTCAGATAGTATATAAAGTTAGCGATGTCTGATATATTACCCTCCCATATAAATAGCAGGTCATCAATGTATCTTGAATACCAATTGATGAATCTGCCAAAGGGATTAACAGTAGAAAAAAGAAACAGTTCTTCCCACCAGGCCATCACAAGATTTGCCACGGAGGGGGAGAACTTGGCTCCCATTGATACTCCTTTCAGTTGTAAATAGAATGTACCATCGCATTTAAAAAAATTGTGTGTCATAAGAAAAGTAAGTGCCTCAAGTATGAAAGATTGTAATTCATAGCTATAGGCACTGTGTCTGAATAGATGATGTTCTAATGCCCTCTGAGCTATATGCAGTGCCGCATCTGCCATGAGGCCAGGTGAGCCAACGGCCTCAGGCGGCACCACCTACCCATAGGGGGGAGCGGCATTTTCAGCCCGGGACGGACTGGACCGGGGGGAGGGGCCATGCAGACGCACATAGCAGACGTGCCGAACGTCTGTAACACTCCTCCTCCTCTCTGACGCTGCACACAGCACATGCAGCCAGAGAGGAGCAAGTCTGCAGGAGGAGCACGAGCAGCACGAGGTAAGTTCCTGCCTTGCTGGGACCGGGACCTGTGACGTGACTATACTGCAAGGGGGGGTCTGGGCCTTTTACCGACAGCAGAGGGCTCTATGGGGCTAGAATAATCCACCCCATAGAGCCCTCACATCACTATAATGGAAGGATTAGTGTAGGTGGGGGAGGGTCTGAGCGTCTAACTGCAGAGAGCTCTATAGGGGGGGATTCTGCCCCCCCCCCCTTTAGAGCAGTCAGTCAGATGCTCAGACCCCCCTAACATTTCAGTATAGTAACTAGTCAGGGCTCTATGGTGGGGGGATAATTCCCCCCTATAGAGCCCTCTGCTGTCAGTAAAACGCCCCCCCCCCCTTGCAGTATACTCCTGGCTTTGTAGCTTTCCTGTGCTCAATTAGCGTGGGAAAGCTACAATCAGAGCTGTCACTGGTGAGTCTCACAGTCACTCACAGTGCACACTGCATACAGCAGCTGCGGCAGCCAGTCTGACTGTGAGTCTCTGACCAGTGACCACCCACACACAGCAGAGAGGAGAGACTAATAGTAAACCCTCAACTACTACAGTTTCACAGGCATTGATTATGACAGCTTCTATAGAGTAGTGATTAGCTTGTCTGCCTTACACATGAAGGTTGCTGGTTCAAATCCCCGCTGGGTTTTTTTATTTTTATTTTATTTTTTATTAATATTAATATCTTGTATTGGGCCTTGTTCACACTAGCATTAATATACGTTTACCTCTCTTCCGTCAGAGGGAGAGGATCGATACGTTAAACGGAAAGCAACGGTTCCTTTAGAATTACCATTGCTTTCAATGGTAATTCTTTTGTATCAGTTGCTTTCCGTTTGTCTCCGTTCGCTAGGTTTTCGTTCTTTTGAACGGAAATAAAAGTTCTGCAGACTAAAAAAACGGAAACTTAGCGAACGGAGACAAACGGAAAGCAACTGATACATTAGAATTACCATTGAAAGCAATGGTAATTCTAATGGAGCCGTTGCTTTCCGTTTAACGTATCGATCCTCTCTTCCTCTGACGGAAGAGAGGTAAACGTATATTAATGCTAGTGTAAAAGAAGCCTTAGGGCCTGTTCACATCAGCGTTGGCTTTCCGTTCTGGGGTTCCGTTGGAGGTAACCCCGCAACGGAAAGTCAAACTGAAACCACAGCTTCCGTTTCCGTCACCATTAGCGCAGTCAACTGCGCTATTGATTCTGTCACAAAAACGGAAACCTGCCGGAATGGTGACGAACGGAAACCATTAGCAATGTTTCCGTCACCATTGATTTCAATGGTGACTGAAACGGAAGCTGTGGTTTCAGTTTGACTTTCCATTGCGGGGTTCACCCGACGGAAACCTCCCACGGAACCCCGGAACGGAAAGCCAACGCTGATGTGAACAGGCCCTAATCCTTCCCCATAAACCTGCCCCCGCTAATTAAAATAAATATATTATATAATGTATATAGCGCTGTATCCTGTATTCAGTATCAGCGAGTCCTGCAGGATCGAGCTGTTACCGATCACATCTTAGTTCATAACTTAGATGTGATCGCTAATAGGCGACCTAATGGATTCAGGTCTCAGCGCTATATACAGCTGCTCTGTATACAGGATACAAAGCAGCTGTATCTCAAAAAGTGCAAATCATTTTCAATAAAAAGTAATTAAAACTTGCACCAATCGCAGTAATAGATATCTTTATATATCATACTGACATGTCCGAAGTTTTCATCGGTGGGGGACCGAGCACTGAGGCCCCCACCGATCGCTAAAACGAAGCAGCAGAAGTGCTCGGGTGAGCGCTGTGCCGCTTCATTTATGATCGACTTTCAGCCGAGTGAGCGGTGTACGGACTCCTAGACTTTCTATTGAGCCCGTACACTGCTCCAAGGAAAGCCAAACAGAATTGAAGCGGCACACCGCTTACCCGAGCTCTTCTGCTGCTTAGTTATAGCGACTAGTGGGGGGTCTCAGTGTTCGGACCCCACTGATCAAAACTTCTGACATGTCAAACGTTTTTAAAAAAGTTGTTACACTTTAAAGAGAATCTTTCACCTGCCCACAGATTTGCATTTGAGTGCAGCATGTAATGGTCAGGGCTGCACAAACTCTGGGGCACTTGAAATAGTTTTTCCTACCCTCTTTCTTTACTTAGATATCGGTGCTGTAATACTTGACGCCCGATATTTAAATAACCCCATAAACTGCAAATGGGGCGTTAATTGGCAAGGGGACGTGTAACATCGCTGTGACACAATCCACTACGGACAATGTCAACAGCAAGAGCTGGAGAGAGGAGATCATGTGCGCGTGCACGCTCTCACTCTTCAGCTCTCGGCAGGCAAGTACAAGACTGTGATCTCAGGTGAGAGATCAGTCTTGTCGTCCTTGTCTGCCGAGAGCTAAAGAGTGAGAGCGTGCGTGCACGCACAGCTCCGATGCCATGGAACAGAAGAAGAAGAATTCACACTCTTCTTCTCCTCTTGTGTTCCTTAGTGGTGGCGGAGCTGCGCGCACCCGCTCTCTCCAGCTCTTGCTGTAACGCTGACCGTAGCTGATTGGACAGTGTCACAGCGATGTTACACGCCCCCTTGCCAATTACCTCCCCATTGACAGTTCATGGGGTTATTTAAATATCGGGCGCCAAATATTACAGCACCGATATCTAAATAACGAAGGAGGCTAAGAAAAAAATGTAAAGTGCCCCAGAGTTTGTGCGGCCCTCCCCATTACATGCTGAACTCAGCTGCACATGTATGGGGAGGTGAAAGGTTCTCTTTAAAAGAAAGGTGTTCTAATTTTTTTTTTTTTATTTGATATGTTTTATTTTATGGGCCTAATTTTTCTAATTATTTTAATATGTTTCCGAAGGTAGCTATTTATTCATATGTTTGTACGTCTGTGGGGGCAGCCATCTTTATTTTTATTTTTCATACTGCTAATTTTTGTTTTGCAGGTTCCGCTGGACCATTTGGGCTATGTCGTAGATTCGTTGGACTACTTCGCTGATGTAAGCTTTTTTTCTTTAAGAGTTGTCATTTCAATAAAATAAATGTCTTTATGTCTCTGTTTTTTAATACTTCATTACCGCCTTAGTAATGGCTGCTGTCTGATTGAGAGCGTCCATTACTAAGAAGGGGCTTAGTGTTAGCCAGTAATAAGGCTATCACTAACCCCTATTATTACCCCGGTACCCACCGACACCAGGAGTACCGGGAAGAGCTGGGTACGATCCAGCACCCGACTGTCTGAAGAGAAGGGCGGGTACTGGGGTGGCCGCAGGCTGGTACTATCAGGCTCGGAATGGCCAAAAACCCTTTCCACCCTGGTGATGCTAGGCTGCTGCTGCTTTATTGTATCTGGCTGGTTATGAAAAATGGAGGGGATCTCACGTAATTTTTTTTCTATTTATTTTTTTTAAAAGACGTGGGGTTCCCGCTATTTTTAACAACCAGCCAGATACAATAAAGCAGCTGCAGCCGAGCATCCCCAGGGTGGGAAGGGCCATGTTTTTTATCCCTTCCCAGCCTGGTAAAACCAGCCTGTGACCGCCCTGCTGCCTTACCGTCGCTTCAGATGGTCGGGTACTGGATTGTACTCCCCTCGCGTCAGTGTGAACTGGGGTAATAATAGGGGTTAGTGATAGCCTTCTTACTGGCTAACACTAAGCCCCTTCTTAGTAATGGACGCTCTCAATCAGACAGCAGCCATTACTAAGGACATAATAAAGTATTAAAAAAAACAGACAAGAAAAACTTTTATTGAAATCTAAATTCCCCCATGCAACCCTCTTTCACCATTTTATTTTTTTTTTTAAAAGTAGATCATCGGAGTAGTCCAATGTATCTACGACGTAGTCCAAACGCTCCAGCGGAACCTACAAAAAAAAAGAAGTATACAAATTTTAAAAACTTAAAAATTTGCCACAATAGTCACTCAATATAACTATACTGTAATCACTTATATGGTTTGCAGATATCTTGTGTATAACTGGCAACTACCTCTATAAGGTCACTATATGGTGGTAATATTGGTCTATATATAGTGTGATTTATTCACTAACAGTATGGTGGGTTTTTTATGACACTATGTTGTAGTAATATGTGATCATGGTTTGGTAGTTTTATTCAGTAACCGTATGGAGGTATTATTCAGTAACAGTATGGGGGTATTATTCAGTAAAAGTATGGTGGTATTATTCAGTAACTATATGGAGGTATTATTCAGTAACAGTATGGAGGTATTATTCAGTAACAGTATGGAGGTATTATTCAGTAACAGTATGGGGGTATTATTCAGTAACTGTATGGAGGTATTATTCAGTAACAGTATGGAGGTATTATTCAGTAACAGTATGGAGGTATTATTCAGTAACTGTATGGGGATATTATTCAGTAACAGTATGGAGGTATTATTCAGTAACTGTATGGGGATATTATTCAGTAACAGTATGGAGGTATTATTCAGTAACAGTATGGGGGTATTATTCAGTAACAGTATGGATGTATTATTCAGTAACAGTATGGGGGTATTATTCAGTAACAGTATGGATGTATTATTCAGTAACAGTATGGGGGTATTATTCAGTAACAAAATGGGGGTATTATTCAGTAACAGTATGGGGGTATTATTCAGTAACAGTATGGAAGTATTATTCAGTAACTGTATGGAGGTATTATTCAGTAACAGTATGGAAGTATTATTCAGTAACCGTATGCAGGTATTATTCAGTAACAGTATGGGGGTATTATTCAGTAACCGTATGCAGGTATTATTCAGTAACAGTATGGGGGTATTATTCAGTAACAGTATGGAGGTATTATTCAGTAACTGTATGGAGGTATTATTCAGTAACAGTATGGAAGTATTATTCAGTAACTGTATGGGGATATTATTCAGTAACAGTATGGAAGTATTATTCAGTAACAGTATGGGGGTATTATTCAGTAACAGTACGGATGTATTATTCCGTAACAGTATGGGAGTATTATTCAGTAACAGTATGGAGGTATTATTCAGTAACATTATGGAAGTATTATTCAGTAACGGTATGGAGGTATTATTCAGTAACCGTATGGAGGTATTATTCAGTAACGGTATGGGGGTATTATTCAGTAACAGTATGGGGGTATTATTCAGTAACAGTATGGGGGTATTATTCAGTAACAGTATGGAGGTATTATTCAGTAACAGTATGGAGGTATTATTCAGTAACAGTATGGGGGTATTATTCAGTAACAGTATGGAGGTATTATTCAGTAACAGTATGGGGGTATTATTCAGTAACAGTATGGAGGTATTATTCAGTAACAGTATGGAGGTATTATTCAGTAACAGTATGGAGGTATTATTCAGTAACAGTATGGAGGTATTATTCAGTAACAGTATGGGGGTATTATTCAGTAACTGTATGGGGATATTATTCAGTAACTGTATGGGGATATTATTCAGTAACAGTATGGAGGTATTATTCAGTAACAGTATGGAGGTATTATTCAGTAACAGTATGGGGTAAGATTCAGTAACAGTATGGGGGTATTATTCAGTAACTGTATGGAGGTATTATTCAGTAACAGTATGGAGGTATTATTCAGTAACAGTATGGGGGTGTTATTCAGTAACAGTATGGGGGTATTATTCAGTAACAGTATGGAAGTATTATTCAGTAACTGTATGGAGGTATTATTCAGTAACAGTATGGAAGTATTATTCAGAAACCGTATGCAGGTATTATTCAGTAACAGTATGGGGGTATTATTCAGTAACAGTATGGAGGTATTATTCAGTAACAGTATGGAGGTATTATTCAGTAACAGTATGGAGGTATTATTCAGTAACTATATGGAGGTATTATTCAGTAACAGTATGGAAGTATTATTCAGTAACAGTATGGAAGTATTATTCAGTAACAGTATGGAAGTATTATTCAGTAACAGTATGGAAGTATTATTCAGTAACAGTATAGGGGTATTATTCAGTAACAGTATGGGGGTATTATTCAGTAACAGTATAGAGGTATCATTCAGTAACAGTATGGGAGTATTATTCAGTAACAGTATGGAGGTATTATTCAGTAACATTATGGAAGTATTATTCAGTAACGGTATGGAGGTATTATTCAGTAACGGTATGGAGGTATCATTCAGTAACAGTATGGGAGTATTATTCAGTAACAGTATGGAGGTATTATTGAGTAACATTATGGAAGTATTATTCAGTAACGGTATGGGGGTATTATTCAGTAACAGTATGGGGGTATTATTCAGTAACAGTATGGAGGTATTATTCAGTAACGGTATGGAGGTATTATTCAGTAACAGTATGGGGGTATTATTCAGTAACGGTATGGAGGTATTATTCAGTAACGGTATGGGGGTATTATTCAGTAACAGTATGGGGGTGTTATTCAGTAACAGTATGGAAGTATTATTCAGTAACTGTATGGAGGTATTATTCAGTAACAGTATGGAAGTATTATTCAGTAACCGTATGCAGGTATTATTCAGTAACAGTATGGGGGTATTATTCAGTAACAGTATGGAGGTATTATTCAGTAACAGTATGGAGGTATTATTCAGTAACTGTATGGAGGTATTATTCAGTAACAGTATGGACGTATTATTCAGTAACTGTATGGGGATATTATTCAGTAACAGTATGGAAGTATTATTCAGTAACAGTATGGGGGTATTATTCAGTAACAGTATGGGGGTATTATTCAGTAACAGTACGGAGGTATTATTCCGTAACAGTATGGGAGTATTATTCAGTAACAGTATTGAGTTATTATTCAGTAACATTATGGAAGTATTATTCAGTAACGGTATGGAGGTATTATTCAGTAACCGTATGGAGGTATTATTCAGTAACGGTATGGGGGTATTATTCAGTAACAGTATGGGGGTATTATTCAGTAACAGTATGGGGGTATTATTCAGTAACAGTATGGAGGTATTATTCAGTAACAGTATGGAGGTATTATTCAGTAACAGTATGGGGGTATTATTCAGTAACAGTATGGAGGTATTATTCAGTAACAGTATGGGGGTATTATTCAGTAACAGTATGGAGGTATTATTCAGTAACAGTATGGAGGTATTATTCAGTAACAGTATGGGGCTATTATTCAGTAACAGTATGGAGGTTTTATTCAGTAACAGTATGGAGGTATTATTTAGTAACAGTATGGGGGTATTATTCAGTAACAGTATGGGGGTATTATTCAGTAACGGTATGGAGGTATTATTCAGTAACAGTATGGAGGTATTATTCAGTAACAGTATGGGGGTATTATTCAGTAACTGTATGGGGATATTATTCAGTAACTGTATGGGGATATTATTCAGTAACAGTATGGAGGTATTATTCAGTAACAGTATGGAGGTATTATTCAGTAACAGTATGGGGTAAGATTCAGTAACAGTATGGGGGTATTATTCAGTAACTGTATGGAGGTATTATTCAGTAACAGTATGGAGGTATTATTCAGTAACAGAATGGGGGTGTTATTCAGTAACAGTATGGGGGTATTATTCAGTAACTGTATGGAGGTATTATTCAGTAACAGTATGGAAGTATTATTCAGTAACAGCATGGGGGTATTATTCAGTAACAATATGGGGGTATTATTCAGTAACAGTATGGAAGTATTATTCAGTAACTGTATGGAGGTATTATTCAGTAACAGTATGGAAGTATTATTCAGAAACCGTATGCAGGTATTATTCAGTAACAGTATGGGGGTATTATTCAGTAACATTATGGAGGTATTATTCAGTAACAGTATGGAGGTATTATTCAGTAACAGTATGGAGGTATTATTCAGTAACTGTATGGAGGTATTATTCAGTAACAGTATGGAAGTATTATTCAGTAACCGTATGGAAGTATTATTCAGTAACAGTATGGAAGTATTATTCAGTAACAGTATGGAAGTATTATTCAGTAACAGTATAGGGGTATTATTCAGTAACAGTATTGGGGTATTATACAGTAACAGTATGGAGGTATCATTCAGTAACAGTATGGGAGTATTATTCAGTAACAGTATGGAGGTATTATTCAGTAACATTATGGAAGTATTATTCAGTAACGGTATGGAGGTATTATTCAGTAACGGTATGGAGGTATCATTCAGTAACAGTATGGGAGTATTATTCAGTAACAGTATGGAGGTATTATTCAGTCACATTATGGAAGTATTATTCAGTAACGGTATGGGGGTATTATTCAGTAACAGTATGGGGGTATTATTCAGTAACAGTATGGAGGTATTATTCAGTAACGGTATGGAGGTATTATTCAGTAACGGTATGGGGGTATTATTCAGTAACAGTATGGGGGTATTATTCAGTAATGGTATGGAGGTATTATTCAGTAACGGTATGGGGGTATTATTCAGTAACGGTATGGAGGTATTATTCAGTAACTGTATGGAGGTATTATTCAGTAACAGTATGGAGGTATTATTCAGTAACAGTATGGGGGTATTATTCAGTAACAGTATGGAGGTATTATTCAGTAACAGTATGGGGGTATTATTCAGTAACAGTATGGGGGTGTTATTCAGTAACAGTATGGGGGTGTTATTCAGTAACAGTATGGGGGTATTATTCAGTAACAGTATGGGGGTATTATTCAGTAACAGTATGGGGGTATTATTCAGTAACAGTATGGGGGTATTATTCAGTAACTGTATGGGGGTATTATTCAGTAACTGTATGGGGGTATTATTCAGTAACAGTATGGGGGTATTATTCAGTAACAGTATGGAGGTATTATTCAGTAACAGTATGTGGATATTATTCAGTCACTATGTGGTTATGGTGTGGCGGTATTATTCAGTCACTATGTGGTTATGGTGTGGCGGTATTATTCAGTAACAGTATGGAGGTATAATTCAGTAACAGTATGGGGTATTATTCAGTATCAGAATGGGGGTATTATTCAGTAACAGTATGGAGGTATTATTCAGTAACAGTATGGAGGTATTATTCAGTAACAGTATGGGGGTATTATTCAGTAACAGTATGGGGGTATTATTCAGTAACAGTATGGAGGTATTATTCAGTAACAGTATGGAGGTATTATTCAGTAACAGTATGGGGGTATTATTCAGTAACAGTATGGAGGTATTATTCAGTAACTGTATGGGGGTATTATTCAGTAACAGTATGGGGATAGTATTCAGTAACAGTATGGGGGTATTATTCAGTAACAGTATGGAGGTATTATTCAGTAACAGTATGGAGGTATTATTCAGTAACAGTATGGGGGTATTATTCAGTAACAGTATGGGGTATTATTTAGTAAGAGTATGGGGGTATTATTCAGTAACAGTATGGGGTATTATTGGTAATGTGGGTCTTACAATCTATGTACATTACTGTGGTGGGGGCTGTGGGGAAGTGTGAGTGGCAGCAGATGATCAGGCTAAGAGACAGTCTGCAGAGTGGCATGTGATGTACTTTGACATGTAGGTGATACTTACGTGTAGGTTGTGGGCACATAACTTGTGTACAGCCCAGGGCCTAAGATGATATTAATCCACCACTGGCATCGAGCCAGCACAGACAGACCACAACAATACAGCAGGTAGAGAAAAGAAACCGGCCCAGGATGTGCCACTTCAAAACAGCACTAAGCGCGATCCGTCCTGGACTGGCCTGAATGTAATTGCAGAGAGTGACGGCACAAATGAGACTGGCTGCCGAGGAAAGATATGGGGCAGTGCAGGGCAGACTGTACTATTTGCACTGCACTGATTGGCAGTAAGAATAATTCTTTAAATATTTTCCATAATTCAAACAGCACTTTAACCCCTTAATGACCGGGCATGTTTGTACCCTAATGACCAAGCCAGATTTGTCAAATCTGGTATGTCTGACTTTATCAGAGAATAACTCTGTGAAAGTTTTGAATATCCAAGTAATTCTGACATTGTTTTTTCGTCACATGTTGTACTTTATTTTAGTGGTAAAAGTAGACTGATAAAATTTGCGGAAATTAATGAAAAAATAGAAAAATGGAAGAAATTTTGTAAAAATTACCATTTTCCCCATTTTTTAACTGCAATATGTCACATATGTACAGTAGCAAGAAAGAAAAAGATCCAGCGATGTATGGTATAAGTGGGGGAAACTCCGTTTCCACTTTATTGGAAAAAATTATACCGACATACAAACAATCCAACGGAGTGACGGAAAACACCAGGAGGAGAACAAGGTGGTTAAAAATGGCAAGAAATGGAGCCTACGCGTTTCAAGCACTGGCTGTGCTCTTAATCATGGCTAAGACCATAACAGGTGAAAAAAAAAAAATTTCACTTTTTTTCATAAAAGTATCAGTTTGAAGACCAATTTCTTTGTAAAGCGACCATGAAAATGAAGAAACACACCACAAAATCTATCACCCTGTTTCTCCTGTTTTCAAAAATACCCATATTGTGGCCCTAATTCGCTGCCTGGACACACGGCAGGACCCAAAAGGAAGGGAGCACCCGGAGGCTTTCAGGACTCATATTTTGCTTGAAAATGTTTTAGGTCCCACTGTACATTTGGAGAGTCTTTGAGCTGCCAGAACGATAGAAACTCCCCATAAACGACCCCATTTAGAAAACTAGACCCCATAAGGTATTTATTTAGCGGTATAGTAATTATTTTGACACCACAGTTCTTTGCTAAATTTAATGCATATCAGGTGAAAAAAAAAATAATTTCACTTTTTTCATAAAAGTATTTGTTTGAAGGCCGATTTCTTTGTAAAGCGACCATGAAAATGAAGAAACACACCTCAAAATCTATCACCCTCTTTCTCCTGTTTTCAAAAATACCCACATTGTGGCCCTAATGCGTTGTTTGGACACAAAGGAAGGGAACACCCGGAGGCTTTCAGGACTCATATTTTGCTTGAAAATGTTTTAGGCCCCAATGTACATTTGGAGAAGCTTTGAGCTGCCAGAATGATAGAAACTCCCCATAAACGACCCCATTTCGAAAACTAGACCCCTTAAGGTATTTATCTAGGGGTATATTTTAGCATTTTGACCACACAGGTTTTTCGCTAAATATATTGAAATTAGTCTGTAAGAATTAAAATGTACTTTTTTTCTGAAACAACATAGAAATTTTTATTATTTACAAGGAATAACGAAGAAAATGCACCCCAACATTTGTAAAGCAATGTCTCCCGATTACGACAATACCCCATATGTGGTAATAAACTGCTGTTTTGACCCACAGCAGGGCTCAGAAGGGAAGGAGCGCCATTTGGATTTATGATTTTGCTGGAATGGTTTTCGGTGCCATGTCGCATTTGCAATGCACTGGAGGGACCAAAACAGTGGAAACCCACCAAAAGTGACCCCATTTTGGAAAAACCTTCAAGGAATTTTTCTAGGGGTATAGTGAGCATTTAGACCTCACGGGTCTTTTGCAGAGTTTATTAGAATTAGGGCGCGAAAATTAATATCAACATTTTTTCCACTAAAATGTTGCATTTTCTCATTTTCACAAGGGATAAAGGAGGAAAAAAACAACCATTTTTTTATAAAGCAATTTCTCCCGAGTACGGAAATACCCAACATGTTGTCATACGTTTTTTCATTAGAAATGAATTAACCCTTTCAGGACTGATCCATTTTTTGCTTTCATATTTTAGATTTTCACTCCCCGCTTTCCAAGAGCCATAACTTTTTTATTTTTCCATCAATAGAGTGGTGTGAAGGCTTATTTGTTGCGGGACAATCTGTAGTTTTCATTGGTACCATTTTGGGGTACATGCGATTTTTTTTGATCACTTTTTATTAAATTTTTTTGCAATCCTGAGCAAAAAACAGGAATTCTGACACCGTTTTTTAGGTTTTCTTTTTGTGGCGCTCACTTTACGCTATAAATGACATTTTTACTTTATTCTGCGGGTTGGTACGGTTACGGCGATACCATATGTATATAGGTTTGGTCCTTTTTTTTAGCGTTTGCGCAATAAAATGACTTATTTATAAAAAAAAAAATTTCTGTCTCACCATATTCTGAGAGCCGTAATTTTTTAATTTTTTAGTCAAAAAAGCTGTGTAAGGGCTTGTTTTTTGCGGGACGGATAGAAGTTTTTATTGGTACTATTTTCGGCTACATGCGACTTTTTGATCACTTTTTATTCTTTATTTAGGGAGCGGTGGTGACCCAAAAAATTGCGATTCTGTCGTAGTTTTTTATTGATTTTTTTTGGGGTGTTCATCGTGCGGGAAAAACAACATTATAGTTTTATAGTTGGGGTCGTTACGAACGCGGTGATACAAAATATGTGTACTTCTTTAACGTGTTCATTTTTTTCTATAATAAAAGTCTTATTATAGGAAAAAAAGCATTTTGTGTTTATAGAACTTATAACTTTTATTTTTACACTTTTTTTAAAACATTTTTATTACTTTTTTTTACTTTTTTAACTTGTCCCACTAGGGGACACTTAGTCTTGCAGCTTTGATCGCTGCTAGAGTACATTACACTACACACGTAGTGTGATGTACTCTAACTGTCATTGTGACGTGACTGTCACACTGACAGGAAGCAGAGGAGGAACGGCCGGAGGCTGTTCCTCCGAGGCTTCCGTGCATGGCAACCCGGAGGTCATTATCTGACCTCCGATTGCCGTGACAAGCATCGGTAGCCCCCACGATCACTTCGTGAGGGCTGCTGATGTGCTTCAAACCACTTAAATGCGGCGACGGCAATCCGTCGCCGCACTTAAGGGGTTAAGTGCCGAAATCAGCGGCGATGGTCCGCTGTCCGGCAAGACTGATGTCTCAGCTGTCGGGGACAACTGTCAGCGCGGATCTGTCACTCTGTGTTTACACAGAGTGACAGTTTGAAATGCGGACGAAAATGAACGTCATGGTGCGGGAACTAGCACCCGACCATGACGTTCATTTTCGTCCTTGGTCGTTAAGGGGTTAAGGCTATGTTCACACGGAGTATTTTGCAGGAGGAATATCTGCCTCAAAATTGCGTTTGGAAGTTTCAGGCAGATTTTCCTCTCCCAGCACGCCGATTTTCGCAGAGTTTTTCGCCCACGGCCATTGAGCGCCGCGGGCATAAAACACCGTGAAATACGCTTTCTCTGCCTCCCATTGAAGTCAATGGGAGGTCAGAGGCGGAAGCTCCCGAAGATAGGGCATGTCGCTTCTTTTTCCCGCGAGGCAGTTTTACTGCTCGCGGGAAAAAGACGACGACGCCTCCCATTGAAATCAATGGGAGGCATTTTCGGGCCGTTTTTGCCGAGTTTTGCGACGCGGTTTTCGTGTCAAAAAACTCGGCAAAATACTCCGTGTGAACATAGCCTAAGGCTATGTTCACACTGAGTTTTTTGCAGGAGGAAAATTCTGCCTCAAAATTCTGTTTGGGATTTTGAGGCAGATTTTGTCCTTCCTGCACGTCGTGTGCCGCAATTTTCATCGCGTTTTTCGCTCACGGCTATTGAGTGCTACGGGCAAAAAACTCTGCGAAATACCCTTTCTCTGCCTCCCATTGATGTCAATAGGAGGTCAGAGGCATAAACGTGCGAAGATAGGGCATGTCCCTTCTTTCTCGGGAGGCATTTTCGGCCGGTTTTTGACGAGTTTTGCGGAGCGGTTTCCATGCCCAAAAACTCGTCAAAACACTCTGTGTGAACAGTGCCTAACAAATAAACATCAAATGCTTTCCTATTTAAAAAATGTATATATTGCGTGTTTGATGTGTACAGCTAGGAATGAGAAAACTCCGATAGATTTGGGGGGGGCGCCTTTTTATAGTTCGCCTCAGGCGGCAGACGGGCTAGGTTCACCCCTGGCTATATGGTGAGGGATACTGGTATAAAGAGAGGTCACGTCACAACTCAACCATGTAAATTCATCTTTCCACTTTTTATCTACAAATGAGCATAAAACATCTCTTGTATCACGTAAATGACCCGGGGTTTTTACTGCTAGAGGTTGTAGCAGGGAATCTAACCATTCCGATAGTTTGTCTGTCATTGAACCTATCCCTGACACTATGGGACGCATGGGAGGAGGAACTATACCTTTATGTGTTTTGGGTAATGCGTGCATGAATGGGATAGTAGGGCATTGTACAGTAATATATTCTGATTGTTTTTTTTGTCAGTACACCACTATTTAGCCCATCACTTATAAGTTTATCAAGTTTCAGAACTTATTTTAAATTGTTTGAAATATTGTATTTTTTAGCCTATAATACATATTTTTAATTTCTCGATGTGAGCATAAAAGAGGTTTATATCCGTCAGCCTTACAAATGAAATACCATTTCATTAAGCTACAACTAGAACATTTGGTATCCCCATCATTTTGGACATTTTCAGTGTCAATAATATGATAAACATGATAACTACTATAGAATAACAACATAACACTTCACCGGCGTTTCAGTTCAGCACCATTCTGCTGGACAGCTCCATTACGATACATAGCTTCCATTCATAAATTGCTCAAGCCAGTTGTGCGCCCTCTTGTGTTCAAAAACCAATATGCTGGACAGCATCACTTTGCTGAACCAACAGCATTACTTTGCTGAACTAGTTTCATCTACTAGGTTTAATTACCACCTGTAGGTAACCGGATATAAACCTCCCCCTGATAGTTTGTCATTTAACAAAAAGCCATGAGGAAGGTGTGCGTCTGAAACGCGTAGGCACCTACCTATCTATCTCTAAATATTACACTCGGGACTGATCTTGTTTTAAATACCCAAAATAAAATTGGAACAATTTTCTATTATAACTAATTGCACTGGATCCTCTATTCTTTCGTTTTCCCTATCCAACAATATATATGATGCATGAAATTGGGGTTAAATTAAGAAAAATCTTTCATTTAAATGGAGCATTGAGCTTCACAACATTATTTGTCAACTTTAATATATTAGAGGTTAATAAAATAACTGATTGGAGTGGATGGTCCAAATATGGACTCAGGTTGGTTAGACATTTTTTTTTTCTAATGGCAATCTGAAAGATTGGGATACACTGAGTACAGAATTGAATATTCCTTCACATATGAGATGTAAATATTTGCAAATACATCACGCGGTGAGTGTGACTCGGGATAAAACTTTATTCCATTTGGAGTCTTCTGACTCGTTATGGAACTTATATCAATTTGGGAGGGGAAAAGGTTTACTAGAACGGATTTATAAGAAATTAAAATGCGAGTCTAGAGGGGAGGGGAATCAAAGAGGAAGGGGGGAGTGGGAATATATTTTTGGGATAATAGATGACAATGAATGGAGAAAAATAAGCAGATGCACTGGTAAATTTTAATTGAATAGATCCCATAGAATGACATCATATTTTATTATACACTGTTTGTATTTAACGCCAAAGAAAATGAAAAGGTTTACGGGAAAAAATTGCGGGAAATGCATCAGATGTGGGATATCAGAGGCAGATTTCTCGCACTTGTATTGGAATTGTCCTATGGTTCACCAATTCTGGGTAAGCATGGCACAGAATAATACTAAGGAATATAAACATGGAGTTTGGATATTATAATAGCAAAAATAGAAACTTTACATTTGAACAACTATTGGGAACCATGGATCAAGAGCATGACAGATGAACAAAGGGTTATGTTCAACTCAAGGATGACAATTGGGTAAAGATGTGAGGGTGGTCGGAGAGCTACGTATGGGAGAGAGTTGAAGGTTTTTGCTTTTTTTAAACTAATAATAGATATGTATACGCTTAAAATGCACTTTGTAATGTATAAGTAAGGTTTTTGTATTAGGATTAGGTTGGGGGAGGGGTCGGGATTGTTTTTTGTTATATGTATTAATATCTTATTGGAATGAGAATAAAAAAAAATCAGAATCGCACTCTGTTTCCGCTTATCTGGATTCTGGAGCGGCTGCGAATTTCATCCAACAGGCCTTAGTAGACCGTCTCTATTTGCCCACGACGCCTTTGGAGAAACCTCCAGCTATCACTTCTGTGAATGGTCAACCTCTGCTAGACCCAATTCTTTCCATTACTGAACCTAGTGAAGACATGCCGTACATCCATGTGAACACTGCAGCCAATCACTGGTCTCAGCGGTCATGTGCTGTACATGCTAGCGTCACTGCTGAGGTCAATGACTGGCTGCAGTGGTCTTGTGGATGTACAGCATATGTCCTATGTGTGAGTGGCGTGTACAGCATGTATCCTATGTGTGAGTGGCGTGTACAGCATGTATCCTATGTGTGAGTGGCGTGTACAGCATGTGTCCTATGTGTGAGTGATGTGTGCAGCATTTATCCTATGTGTGAGTGGCGTGTGCAGCATGTGTCCTATGTGTGAGTGGCGTGTGCAGCATGTATCTTATGTGTGAGTGGTGTGTGCATCATGTATCCTATGTGTGAGTGGTGTGTGCATCATGTATCCTATGTGTGAGTGGTGTGTGCAGCATGTATCCTATTTGTTAGTGGCGTGTGCAGCATGTATCCTATGTGTGAGTGGTGTGTACAGCATGTATCCTATGTGTGAGTGGTGTGTACAGCATGTATCCTATGTGTGAGTGACATGTACACCATGTGTGCTATGTGTGAGTGGCGTGTACAGCATGTATCCTATGTGTGAGTGGCGTGTGCATCATGTGTCCTATATGTAAGTGGTGTGTACAGCATTTATCCTATGTGTGAGTGGCGTGTGGTGTGAGTGGCGTGTACAGCATGCGTACTATGTGTGAGTGGCATGTACAGCATTTATCCTATGTGTGAGTGGCGTGTACAGCATGTATTCTATGTTTGAGTGGCCTGTACAGCATGTATCCTATGTGTGAGTGGCATGTACAGCATGTGTCCTATGTGTGAGTGGTGTGTGCAGCAGGTATCTTATGTGTGAGTGACATGTACAGCATGTATCCTATGTGTGAGTGGCGTGTACAGCATGTGTCCTATGTTTGAGTGGCGTGTATAGCATGTATCCTATGGGTGAGTGGCATGTACAGCATGTATCCTATGTGTGAGTGGCGTGTGCAGCATGTATCCTATGTGTGAGTGATGTGTGCAGCATGTATCCTGTGTGAGTGGTGTGTACAGCATGTGTCCTATATGTAAGTGGTGTGTACAGCATTTATCCTATGTGCGAGTGGCGAGTGGTGTGAGTGGCGTGTACAGCATGTGTACTATGTGTGAGTGGCATGTACAGCATGTATCCTACGTGTGAGTGGCATGTGCAGCATGTATCCTATGTGTGAGTGGCGTTTGCAGCATGCATCCTATGTGTGAGTGGCGTGTACAGCATGTATCCTATGTGTAAGTGGCGTGTGCAGCATGTATCCTATGTGTGAGTGGCGTTTGCAGCGTGTATCCTATGTGTGAGTGGCGTGTACAGCATTTATCCTGTGTGTGAGTGGTGTGTGCAGCATGTGTCCTATGTGTGAGTGACGTGTACAGCATGTGTCCTATGTGTGAGTGGTGTGTGCAGCATGTATCCTATATGTGAGTGGCATGTACAGCATGTATCCTATGTGTGAGTGGCGTGTACAGCATGTATCCTATGTGTGAGTGGTGTGTGCAGCATGTATCCTATGTGTGAGTGGCCTGTACAGCACGTATCCTATGTGTGAGTGGCGTGTGCAGCATGTATCCTATGTGTGAGTGGCGTGTGCTGTGTGTATCCTATGTGTGAGTGGCGTTTGCAGCATGTATCCTATGTGTGAGTTTCGTGTGCAGCATGTATCCTATGTGTGAGTGGCCTGTACAGCATGTATCCTATGTGTGAGTGGCATGTGCAGCATGTATCCTATGTGTGAGTGGCGTGTGCAGTATGTATCTTATGTGTGAGTGGCGTGTGCAGCATGTATCCTATGTGTGAGTGGCGTGTGCAGCATGTATCCTATGTGTGAGTGGCGTGTACAGCATGTGTCCTATGTGTGAGTAGTGTGTGCAGCATGTATCATATGTGTGATTGGCCTGTACAGCATGTATCCTATGTGTGAGTGGCGTGTGCAGCATGTATCCTATGTGTGAGTGGCGTGTACAGCATGTATCCTATGTGTGAGTGGTGTGTACAGCATGTATCCTATGTGTGAGTGGCGTGTGCAGCATGTATCATATGTGTGATTGGCGTGTACAGCATGTATCCTACGTGTGAGTGGCGTGTACAGCATGTATCCTATGTGTGAGTGGGCTGTACAGCATGTATCCTATGTGTGAGTGGCGTGTACAGTATGTGTTCTATGTGTGAGTGGTGTGTGCAGCATGTATCCTATGTGTGAGTGGTGTGTGCAGCATGTATCCTATGTGTGAGTGGCGTGTACAGCATGTATCCTATGTGTGAGTGGCTTGTGCAGCATGTATCCTATGTTTGAGAGGCGTGTACAGCATGTGTCCTATGTGTGAGTGATGTGTGCAGCATTTATCCTATGTGTGAGTGGCGTGTGCAGCATGTGTCCTATGTGTGAGTGGCGTGTGCAGCATGTATCTTATGTGTGAGTGGTGTGTGCATCATGTATCCTATGTGTGAGTGGTGTGTGCATCATGTATCCTATGTGTGAGTGGTGTGTGCAGCATGTATCCTATTTGTTAGTGGCGTGTGCAGCATGTATCCTATGTGTGAGTGGTGTGTACAGCATGTATCCTATGTGTGAGTGGTGTGTACAGCATGTATCCTATGTGTGAGTGACATGTACACCATGTGTGCTATGTGTGAGTGGCGTGTACAGCATGTATCCTATGTGTGAGTGGCGTGTGCATCATGTGTCCTATATGTAAGTGGTGTGTACAGCATTTATCCTATGTGTGAGTGGCGTGTGGTGTGAGTGGCGTGTACAGCATGCGTACTATGTGTGAGTGGCATGTACAGCATTTATCCTATGTGTGAGTGGCGTGTACAGCATGTATTCTATGTTTGAGTGGCCTGTACAGCATGTATCCTATGTGTGAGTGGCATGTACAGCATGTGTCCTATGTGTGAGTGGTGTGTGCAGCAGGTATCTTATGTGTGAGTGACATGTACAGCATGTATCCTATGTGTGAGTGGCGTGTACAGCATGTGTCCTATGTTTGAGTGGCGTGTATAGCATGTATCCTATGGGTGAGTGGCATGTACAGCATGTATCCTATGTGTGAGTGGCGTGTGCAGCATGTATCCTATGTGTGAGTGATGTGTGCAGCATGTATCCTGTGTGAGTGGTGTGTACAGCATGTGTCCTATATGTAAGTGGTGTGTACAGCATTTATCCTATGTGTGAGTGGCGAGTGGTGTGAGTGGCGTGTACAGCATGTGTACTATGTGTGAGTGGCATGTACAGCATGTATCCTATGTGTGAGTGGCGTGTACAGCATTTATCCTATGTGTGAGTGGCGTGTACAGCATGTATTCTATGTTTGAGTGGCCTGTACAGCATGTATCCTATGTGTGAGTGGCGTGTACAGCATGTGTCCTATGTGTGAGTGGCATGTACAGCATTTATCCTATGTGTGAGTGGCGTGTACAGCATGTATTCTATGTTTGAGTGGCCTGTACAGCATGTATCCTATGTGTGAGTGGCGTGTACAGCATGTGTCTTATGTGTGATTGGCGTGTGCAGCAGGTATCTTATGTGTGAGTGACATGTACAGCATGTATCCTATGTGTGAGTGACGTGTACAGCATGTGTCCTATGTTTGAGTGGCGTGTATAGCATGTTTCCTATGTGTGAGTGGCATGTACTGCATGTATCCTATGGGTGAGTGGCATGTACAGCATGTATCCTATGTGTGAGTGGTGTGTGCAGCAGGTATCCTATGTGCAGGGGCGTAGCTAGGAGGAGCAGGTGAGGAATGTGCCCCAGGCGCAACTAGGTGGTAGGGAAGGGGGGGCGCCGCAGAGCAGCTGATCGCTGCTGATAGCCGCCCTGTATGTTGGACACCTGCAGCAGCTTTAGGAAGAGCCAGGAAATCACGCAGCATCGTTCTGACTGAGGTCTGTGACGGCCAGGGATTGGACCAGTTCAATCACCCTACCTGTCACTTGACCTCATGTCAGTGACATGAGGTCAGATGACTCAGGTCAGGGGACTGGACTGGTCCACTCCCTTGCTGCACCCTCCCAGCATGTAGGGGGTGCCACTGGGCTCTGCCTCTACTCTGTGCTCTGTTGTTACACACACGGAGCAAATAACAGCCGTATTAACACATGCGGCACTTTACAGTCAGTACAGTAACGCCTGCTGCACTTTACAGTCAGTATAGTAACGCCTGCTGCACTTTACAGTCAGTATAGTAACGCCTGCTGGACTTTACAGTCAGTATAGTAACACATGCTGCACTTTACAGTCAGTATAGTAACACATGCGGCACTTTACAGTCAGTATAGTAACACATGCTGCACTTTACAGTCAGTATAGTAACACATGCGGCACTTTACAGTCAGTATAGTAACGCCTGCGGCACTTTACAGTCAGTATAGTAACGCACGATACACTTTACAGTCAGTATAGTAACACACGCGGCACTTTACAGTCAGTATAGTAACGCCTGCTGCACTTTAAAGTCAGTATAGTAACACACACTGCTCTTTACAGTCAGTATAGTAACGAACACTGCACTTTACAGTCAGTATAGTAACACATGTCAGTATAGTAACGCATGCTGCACTTTACAGTCAGTATAGTAACACATGCGGCACTTTACAGTCAGTATAGTAACACATGCTGCACTTTACAGTCAGTATAGTAACATATGCTGCACTTTACAGTCAGTATAGTAACACATGCTGCACTTTACAGTCAGTATAGTAACACATGCTGCACTTTACAGTCAGTATAGTAACATATGCTGCACTTTACAGTCAGTATAGTAACACATGCTGCACTTTACAGTCAGTATAGTAACACATGCGGCACTTTACAGTCAGTATAGTAACACATGCTGCACTTTACAGTCAGTATAGTAACACATGCGGCACTTTACAGTCAGTATAGTAACGCCTGCGGCACTTTACAGTCAGTATAGTAACGCACGATACACTTTACAGTCAGTATAGTAACACACGCGGCACTTTACAGTCAGTATAGTAACGCCTGCTGCACTTTAAAGTCAGTATAGTAACACACACTGCTCTTTACAGTCAGTATAGTAACGAACACTGCACTTTACAGTCAGTATAGTAACACATGTCAGTATAGTAACGCATGCTGCACTTTACAGTCAGTATAGTAACACATGCGGCACTTTACAGTCAGTATAGTAACACATGCTGCACTTTACAGTCAGTATAGTAACATATGCTGCACTTTACAGTCAGTATAGTAACACATGCTGCACTTTACAGTCAGTATAGTAACACATGCTGCACTTTACAGTCAGTATAGTAACATATGCTGCACTTTACAGTCAGTATAGTAACACATGCTGCACTTTACAGTCAGTATAGTAACACATGCGGCACTTTACAGTCAGTATAGTAACACATGCTGCACTTTACAGTCAGTATAGTAACACATGCGGCACTTTACAGTCAGTATAGTAACGCCTGCTGCACTTTACAGTCAGTATAGTAACGCACGATACACTTTACAGTCAGTATAGTAACACACGCGGCACTTTACAGTCAGTATAGTAACGCCTGCTGCACTTTAAAGTCAGTATAGTAACACACTGCTCTTTACAGTCAGTATAGTAACGAACACTGCACTTTACAGTCAGTATAGTAACACATGTCAGTATAGTAACGCATGCTGCACTTTACAGTCAGTATAGTAACACATGCGGCACTTTACAGTCAGTATAGTAACACATGCTGCACTTTACAGTCAGTATAGTAACATATGCTGCACTTTACAGTCAGTATAGTAACACATGCTGCACTTTACAGTCAGTATAGTAACACATGCTGCACTTTACAGTCAGTATAGTAACATATGCTGCACTTTACAGTCAGTATAGTAACACATGCTGCACTTTACAGTCAGCATAGTAACACATGCGGCACTTTACAGTCAGTATAGTAACACATGCGGCACTTTACAGTCAGTATAGTAACACATGCTGCTCTTTAAAGTCAGTATAGTAACGCACTCTGCTCTTTACAGTCAGTATAGTAACACATGCTGCTCTTTACAGTCAGTATAGTAACACACGCTGCTCTTTACAGTCAGTATAGTAACGCACGCTGCACTTTACAGTCAGTATAGTAACACATGTCAGTATAGTAACGAACGCTGCACTTTACAGTCAGTATAGTAACACATGCTGCACTTTACAGTCAGTATAGTAACATATGCTGCACTTTACAGTCAGTATAGTAACACATGCTGCACTTTCCAGTCAGTATAGTAACACATGCGGCACTTTACAGTCAGTATAGTAACACATGCTGCTCTTTACAGTCAGTATAGTAACGCACGCTGCACTTTACAGTCAGTATAGTAACACATGCTGCACTTTACAGTCAGTATAGTAACACATGCGGCACTTTACAGTCAGTATAGTAACACACGCTGCTCTTTACAGTCAGTATAGTAACACATGCTGCACTTTACAGTCAGTATAGTAACACATGCGGCACTTTACAGTCAGTATAGTAACGCACGCTGCACTTTACAGTCAGTATAGTAACACATGCTGGACTTTACAGTCAGTATAGTAACACATGCGGCACTTTACAGTCAGTATAGTAACACATGCTGCACTTTACAGTCAGTATAGTAACGCATGCGGCACTTTACAGTCAGTATAGTAACGCACGCTGCACTTTACAGTCAGTATAGTAACACATGCTGCACTTTACAGTCAGTATAGTAACACATGCGGCACTTTACAGTCAGTATAGTGTGAGAGATAAATGGTTAATGCTCTTATGACTATACAGAATAATGGGTATTTTAGAAAGGTTAAGAGAATAAATAGTTTGCAGATGCTCTGCCGTCCCTTGAAATTGCAAACAGATGGTGGTCAATCACTTGACCACTCCCCTAAGCATAAAGGAAACATAAGGGAATACCTGGTGCTTCACCAATGAGCTTTTATCGGAAAGGAAGCTGTAAAGGCTAGAATATACAGATGACTCATATGTTATGGAATGTTCTTTGTTTGTCTGACGCTATAAGTATGAACGTTGTAGTTCAATAAATTAGAAGTATTACTTTGAGAACTTGGTCTCAGTGTGTCTTTACTTCTCCGAGCTCGCACCCCCCCCCACCTGATTTGAACCTGCATAGATGATCAAGGCGTAAAGTGACCCCATTGCGATCACAATAGTAACACATGCGGCACTTTACAGTCAGTATAGTAACACATGCGGCACTTTAAAGTCAGTATAGTAATGCACGCTGCACTTTACAGTCAGTATAGTAACACATGCTGCACTTTACAGTCAGTATAGTAACACATGCGGCACTTTACAGTCAGTATAGTAACACATGCGGCACTTTACAGTCAGTAAAGTAACACATGCTGCTCTTTACAGTCAGTATAGTAACACATGCGGCACTTTACAGTCAGTATAGTAACGCACGCTGCACTTTACAGTCAGTATAGTAACACATGCGGCACTTTACAGTCAGTATAGTAACACATGCAGCACTTTACAGTCAGTATAGTAACGCACGCTGCACTTTACAGTCAGTATAGTAACACATGCAGCACTTTACAGTCAGTATAGTAACGCACGCTGCACTTTACAGTCAGTATAGTAACACATGCGGCACTTTACAGTCAGTATAGTAATGCACGCTGCACTTTACAGTCAGTATAGTAACGCACGCTGCACTTTACAGTCAGTATAGTAACACATGCGGCACTTTACAGTCAGTATAGTAACACATGCGGCACTTTACAGTCAGTATAGTAACACATGCTGCACTTTACAGTCAGTACAGTAACACATGCGGCACTTTACAGTCAGTATAGTAACACATGCGGCACTTTACAGTCAGTATAGTAACACATGTGGCACTTTACAGTCAGTATAGTAACGCACGCTGCACTTTACAGTCAGTATAGTAACACATGCGGCACTTTCCAGTCAGTATAGTAACATATGCGGCACTTTACAGTCAGTATAGTAACGCACGCTGCACTTTACAGTCAGTATAGTAACACATGCGGCACTTTACAGTCAGTATAGTAATGCACGCTGCACTTTACAGTCAGTATAGTAACACATGCTGCACTTTACAGTCAGTATAGTAACACATGCGGCACTTTACAGTCAGTATAGAAACACATGCGGCACTTTACAGTCAGTATAGTAACGCACGCTGCACTTTACAATCAGTATAGTAACACATGCTGCTCTTTACAGTCAGTATAGTAACGCACGCTGCACTTTACAGTCAGTATAGTAACACATGCTGCACTTTACAGTCAGTACAGTAACACATGCGGCACTTTACAGTTAGTATAGTAACACATGCGGCACTTTACAGTCAGTATAGTAACACATGCGGCACTTTACAGTCAGTATAGTAACATACGCGGCACTTTACAGTCAGTATAGTAATGCATGCTGCACTTTACAGTCAGTATAGTAACGCACGCTGCACTTTACAGTCAGTATAGTAAAGCACGCTGAACTTTACAGTCAGTATAGTAACACATGCGGCACTTTACAGTCAGTATAGTAATACACGCTGCACTTTACAGTCAGTATAGTAACACATGCGGCACTTTACAGTCAGTATAGTAACACATGCTGGACTTTACAGTCAGTATAGTAACACATGCTGCACTTTACAGTCAGTATAGTAACGCACGCTGCACTTTACAATCAGTATAGTAACACATGCTGCTCTTTACAGTCAGTATAGTAACGCACGCTGCACTTTACAGTCAGTACAGTAACACATGCGGCACTTTACAGTTAGTATAGTAACACATGCGGCACTTTACAGTCAGTATAGTAACACATGCGGCACTTTACAGTCAGTATAGTAACATACGCGGCACTTTACAGTCAGTATAGTAACGCACGCTGCACTTTACAGTCAGTATAGTAACGCACGCTGCACTTTACAGTCAGTATAGTAAAGCACGCTGCACTTTACAGTCAGTATAGTAACACATGCGGCACTTTACAGTCAGTATAGTAACACATGCGGCATTTTACAGTCAGTATAGTAACACATGCAGCATTTTACAGTCAGTATAGTAACGCACGCTTCACTTTACATTCAGTATAGTAACGCACACTGCACTTTACAGTCAGTATAGTAACACATGCGGCACTTTACAGTCAGTATAGTAACACATGCGGCACTTTACAGTCAGTATAGTAACACATGCGGCACTTTACAGTCAGTATAGTAACACATGCGGCAATTTACAGTCAGTATAGTAACACATGCAGCACTTTACAGTCAGTATAGTAATGCACGCTGCACTTTACAGTCAGTATAGTAACGCACGCTGCACTTTACAGTCAGTATAGTAACACATGCGGCACTTTACAGTCAGTATAGTAACACATGCGGCACTTTACAGTCAGTATAGTAACACATGCGGCACTTTACAGTCAGTATAGTAACACATGCTGCTCTTTACAGTCAGTATAGTAAAGCATGCTGCTCTTTACAGTCAGTATAGTAACACACGCTGCACTTTACAGTCAGTATAGTAACGCACGCTGCACTTTACAGTCAGTATAGTAACACATGCGGCACTTTACAGTCAGTATAGTAACACATGCTGCACTTTACAGTCAGTATAGTAACACATGCGGCACTTTACAGTCAGTATAGTAACACATGCGGCACTTTACAGTCAGTATAGTAACACATGCTGCACTTTACAGTCAGTATAGTAACACATGCGGCACTTTACAGTCAGTATAGTAAAACATGCGGCACTTTACAGTCAGTATAGTAACACATGCTGCACTTTACAGTCAGTATAGTAACACATGCAGCACTTTACAGTCAGTATAGTAACACATGCGGCACTTTACAGTCAGTATAGTAACACATGCGGCACTTTACAGTCAGTATAGTAACACATGCGGCACTTTACAGTCAGTATAGTAACACATGCTGCACTTTACAGTCAGTATAGTAACACATGCGGCACTTTACAGTCAGTATAGTAATGCACGCTGCACTTTACAGTCAGTATAGTAACGCATGCAGCACTTTACAGTCAGTATAGTAACGCACGCTGCACTTTAAGTCAGTATAGTAACACATGCTGCTATTTACAGTCAGTATAGTAACGCACGCTGCACTTTACAGTCAGTATAGTAACACATGCTGCACTTTACAGTCAGTACAGTAACACATGTGGCACTTTACAGTCAGTATAGTAACACATGCGGCACTTTACAGTCAGTATAGTAACACATGCAGCACTTTACAGTCAGTATAGTAACACACGCTGCACTTTACAGTCAGTATAGTAACACATGCGGCACTTTACAGTCAGTATAGTAACATACACGGCACTTTACAGTCAGTATAGTAATGCACGCTGCACTTTACAGTCAGTATAGTAACGCACGCTGCACTTTACAGTCAGTATAGTAAAGCACGCTGCACTTTACAGTCAGTATAGTAACACATGCAGCACTTTACAGTCAGTATAGTAACACATGCAGCGTTTTACAGTCAGTATAGTAACACATGCGGCACTTTACAGTCAGTATAGTAACACATGCGGCACTTTACAGTCAGTATAGTAACGCACACTGCACTTTACAGTCAGTATAGTAACGCACACTGCACTTTACAGTCAGTATAGTAACACATGCGGCACTTTACAGTCAGTATAGTAACACATGCGCCACTTTAGAGTCAGTATAGTAACACATGCGGCACTTTACAGTCAGTATAGTAACGCACGCTGCACTTTACATTCAGTATAGTAACGCACACTGCACTTTACAGTCAGTATAGTAACACATGCGGCACTTTACAGTCAGTATAGTAACACATGCGGCACTTTACAGTCAGTATAGTAACACATGCGGCACTTTACAGTCAGTATAGTAATGCACGCTGCACTTTACAGTCAGTATAGTAACACATGCTGCACTTTACAGTCAGTATAGTAACACATGCGGCACTTTACAGTCAGTATAGTAACACATGCGGCACTTTACAGTCAGTAAAGTAATGCACGCTGCACTTTACAGTCAGTATAGTAACACATGCTGCTCTTTACAGTCAGTATAGTAACGCACGCTGCACTTTACAGTCAGTATAGTAACACATGCTGCTCTTTACAGTCAGTACAGTAACACATGCAGCACTTTACAGTCAGTATAGTAATGCACGCTGCACTTTACAGTCAGTATAGTAACGCACGCTGCACTTTACAGTCAGTATAGTAAAGCATGCTGCTCTTTACAGTCAGTATAGTAACACATGCGGCACTTTACAGTCAGTATAGTAATGCACGCTGCACTTTACAGTCAGTATAGTAACGCATGCTGCACTTTACAGTCAGTATAGTAAAGCATGCTGCTCTTTACAGTCAGTATAGTAACACATGCTGCACTTTACAGTCAGTATAGTAACACATGCGGCACTTTACAGTCAGTATAGTAACACATGCGGCACTTTACAGTCAGTATAGTAACACATGCTGCACTTTACAGTCAGTATAGTAACACATGCGGCACTTTACAGTCAGTATAGTAATGCACGCTGCACTTTACAGTCAGTATAGTAACGCACGCTGCGCTTTACAGTCAGTATAGTAACACATGCGGCACTTTACAGTCAGTATAGTAACGCACGCTGCACTTTACAGTCAGTATAGTAACACATGCGGCACTTTACAGTCAGTATAGTAACACACGCTGCACTTTACAGTCAGTATAGTAACACACGCTGCACTTTACAGTCAGTATAGTAACGCACGCTGCACTTTACAGTCAGTATAGTAACACATGCAGCACTTTACAGTCAGTATAGTAACACATGCTGCACTTTACAGTCAGTATAGTAACACATGCGGCACTTTACAGTCAGTATAGTAACACATGCGGCACTTTACAGTCAGTATAGTAACACATGCGGCACTTTACAGTCAGTATAGTAACACATGCGGCACTTTACAGTCAGTATAGTAATGCACGCTGCACTTTACAGTCAGTATAGTAACGCACGCTGCACTTTACAGTCAGTATAGTAACACATGCGGCACTTTACAGTCAGTATAGTAACACATGCGGATTTTACAGTCAGTATAGTAACACATGCGGCACTTTACAGTCAGTATAGTAACACATGCTGCTCTTTTCAGTCAGTATAGTAAAGCATGCTGCTCTTTACAGTCAGTATAGTAACACACGCTGCACTTTACAGTCAGTATAGTAACGCACGCTGCACTTTACAGTCAGTATAGTAACACATGCGGCACTTTACAGTCAGTATAGTAACGCACGCTGCACTTTACAGTCAGTATAGTAACACATGCTGCACTTTACAGTCAGTATAGTAACACATGCGGCACTTTACAGTCAGTATAGTAACACATGCGGCACTTTACAGTCAGTATAGTAACGCACGCTGCACTTTACAGTCAGTATAGTAACACATGCTGCTATTTACAGTCAGTATAGTAACGCGCGCTGCACTTTACAGTCAGTATAGTAACACATGCTGCACTTTACAGTCAGTACAGTAACACATGTGGCACTTTACAGTCAGTATAGTAACACATGCGGCACTTTACAGTCAGTATAGTAACGCACGCTGCACTTTACAGTCATAATAGTAACACATGCTGCACTTTACAGTCAGTATAGTAACACATGCGGCACTTTACAGTCAGTATAGTAACACATGCTGCACTTTACAGTCAGTATAGTAACGCACGCTGCACTTTACAGTCAGTATAGTAACACATGCTGCTATTTACAGTCAGTATAGTAACGCGCGCTGCACTTTACAGTCAGTATAGTAACACATGCGGCACTTTACAGTCAGTATAGTAACGCACGCTGCACTTTACAGTCAGTATAGTAACACATGCTGCTATTTACAGTCAGTATAGTAACGCGCGCTGCACTTTACAGTCAGTATAGTAACACATGCTGCACTTTACAGTCAGTACAGTAACACATGTGGCACTTTACAGTCAGTATAGTAACACATGCGGCACTTTACAGTCAGTATAGTAACGCACGCTGCACTTTACAGTCATAATAGTAACACATGCTGCACTTTACAGTCAGTATAGTAACACATGCGGCACTTTACAGTCAGTATAGTAACACATGCTGCACTTTACAGTCAGTATAGTAACGCACGCTGCACTTTACAGTCAGTATAGTAACACATGCTGCTATTTACAGTCAGTATAGTAACGCGCGCTGCACTTTACAGTCAGTATAGTAACACATGCGGCACTTTACAGTCAGTATAGTAACACATGCGGCACTTTACAGTCAGTATAGTAACGCACACTGCACTTTACAGTCAGTATAGTAACGCACACTGCACTTTACAGTCAGTATAGTAACACATGCGGCACTTTACAGTCAGTATAGTAACACATGCGGCACTTTAGAGTCAGTATAGTAACACATGCGGCACTTTACAGTCAGTATAGTAACGCACGCTGCACTTTACATTCAGTATAGTAACGCACACTGCACTTTACAGTCAGTATAGTAACACATGCGGCACTTTACAGTCAGTATAGTAACACATGCGGCACTTTACAGTCAGTATAGTAACACATGCGGCACTTTACAGTCAGTATAGTAATGCACGCTGCACTTTACAGTCAGTATAGTAACACATGCTGCACTTTACAGTCAGTATAGTAACACATGCGGCACTTTACAGTCAGTATAGTAACACATGCGGCACTTTACAGTCAGTAAAGTAATGCACGCTGCACTTTACAGTCAGTATAGTAACACATGCTGCTCTTTACAGTCAGTATAGTAACGCACGCTGCACTTTACAGTCAGTATAGTAACACATGCTGCTCTTTACAGTCAGTACAGTAACACATGCAGCACTTTACAGTCAGTATAGTAATGCACGCTGCACTTTACAGTCAGTATAGTAACGCACGCTGCACTTTACAGTCAGTATAGTAAAGCATGCTGCTCTTTACAGTCAGTATAGTAACACATGCGGCACTTTACAGTCAGTATAGTAATGCACGCTGCACTTTACAGTCAGTATAGTAACGCATGCTGCACTTTACAGTCAGTATAGTAAAGCATGCTGCTCTTTACAGTCAGTATAGTAACACATGCTGCACTTTACAGTCAGTATAGTAACACATGCGGCACTTTACAGTCAGTATAGTAACACATGCGGCACTTTACAGTCAGTATAGTAACACATGCTGCACTTTACAGTCAGTATAGTAACACATGCGGCACTTTACAGTCAGTATAGTAATGCACGCTGCACTTTACAGTCAGTATAGTAACGCACGCTGCGCTTTACAGTCAGTATAGTAACACATGCGGCACTTTACAGTCAGTATAGTAACGCACGCTGCACTTTACAGTCAGTATAGTAACACATGCGGCACTTTACAGTCAGTATAGTAACACACGCTGCACTTTACAGTCAGTATAGTAACACACGCTGCACTTTACAGTCAGTATAGTAACGCACGCTGCACTTTACAGTCAGTATAGTAACACATGCAGCACTTTACAGTCAGTATAGTAACACATGCTGCACTTTACAGTCAGTATAGTAACACATGCGGCACTTTACAGTCAGTATAGTAACACATGCGGCACTTTACAGTCAGTATAGTAACACATGCGGCACTTTACAGTCAGTATAGTAACACATGCGGCACTTTACAGTCAGTATAGTAATGCACGCTGCACTTTACAGTCAGTATAGTAACGCACGCTGCACTTTACAGTCAGTATAGTAACACATGCGGCACTTTACAGTCAGTATAGTAACACATGCGGATTTTACAGTCAGTATAGTAACACATGCGGCACTTTACAGTCAGTATAGTAACACATGCTGCTCTTTTCAGTCAGTATAGTAAAGCATGCTGCTCTTTACAGTCAGTATAGTAACACACGCTGCACTTTACAGTCAGTATAGTAACGCACGCTGCACTTTACAGTCAGTATAGTAACACATGCGGCACTTTACAGTCAGTATAGTAACGCACGCTGCACTTTACAGTCAGTATAGTAACACATGCTGCACTTTACAGTCAGTATAGTAACACATGCGGCACTTTACAGTCAGTATAGTAACACATGCGGCACTTTACAGTCAGTATAGTAACGCACGCTGCACTTTACAGTCAGTATAGTAACACATGCTGCTATTTACAGTCAGTATAGTAACGCGCGCTGCACTTTACAGTCAGTATAGTAACACATGTGGCACTTTACAGTCAGTATAGTAACACATGCGGCACTTTACATTCAGTATAGTAACGCACGCTGCACTTTACAGTCAGTACAGTAACACATGTGGCACTTTACAGTCAGTATAGTAACACATGCGGCACTTTACAGTCAGTATAGTAACGCACGCTGCACTTTACAGTCATAATAGTAACACATGCTGCACTTTACAGTCAGTATAGTAACACATGCGGCACTTTACAGTCAGTATAGTAACACATGCTGCACTTTACAGTCAGTATAGTAACGCACGCTGCACTTTACAGTCAGTATAGTAACACATGCTGCTATTTACAGTCAGTATAGTAACGCGCGCTGCACTTTACAGTCAGTATAGTAACACATGCTGCACTTTACAGTCAGTACAGTAACACATGTGGCACTTTACAGTCAGTATAGTAACACATGCGGCACTTTACAGTCAGTATAGTAACACATGCGGCACTTTACAGTCAGTATAGTAACACACGCTGCACTTTACAGTCAGTATAGTAACACATGCGGCACTTTACAGTCAGTATAGTAACACTTGCGGCACTTTACAGTCAGTATAGTAACGCACGCTGCACTTTACAGTCAGTATAGTAACACATGCGGCACTTTACAGTCAGTATAGTAACATACGCGGCACTTTACAGTCAGTATAGTAACGCACGCTGCACTTTACAGTCAGTATAGTAACGCACGCTGCACTTTACAGTCAGTATAGTAACGCACGCTGCACTTTACAGTCAGTATAGTAACACATGCGGCACTTTACAGTCAGTATAGTAACACATGCGGCACTTTACAGTCAGTATAGTAACACATGCGGCACTTTACAGTCAGTATAGTAACACACGCTGCACTTTACAGTCAGTATAGTAACGCACGCTGCACTTTACAGTCAGTATAGTAACACATGCGGCACTTTACAGTCAGTATAGTAACACATGCGGCACTTTACAGTCAGTATAGTAACACATGCGGCACTTTACAGTCAGTATAGTAACACATGCGGCACTTTACAGTCAGTATAGTAACACATGCTGCTCTTTACAGTCAGTATAGTAAAGCATGCTGCTCTTTACAGTCAGTATAGTAACACACGCTGCACTTTACAGTCAGTATAGTAACACATGCTGCTCTTTACAGTCAGTATAGTAACACATGCGGCACTTTACAATCAGTATAGTAACACATGCTGCACTTTACAGTCAGTATAGTAACACATGCGGCACTTTACAGTCAGTATAGTAACACATGTGGCACTTTACAGTCAGTATAGTAACACATGCGGCACTTTACAGTCAGTATAGTAACACACGCTGCACTTGCTTTCTGTCCACGTCTGTTGGATCTGTACAACCAATCCGTAATATTTGTAAACCGAAACTGCACAGACCAGACTAGGAATGAATGTGATCATCGAGCCAGTAATATAATCTGAAAACTATTCACTGCATGTTCAGGTCTTAAAGGGGTTGTCCCAAGATTAAATGTTATCCCCTCTCTACAGGATAGGAGATAACATGCTGATCAGTGGGGGTCCCTCATACCCCTGAGTTAAAGAGGCTCTGTCACCAGATTTTGCAACCCCTATCTGCTATTGCAGCAGATCGGCGCTGCAATGTAGATTACAGTAACGTTTTTATTTTTAAAAAACGAGCATTTTTGGCCAAGTTATGACCATTTTTGTAGTTATGCAAATGAGGCTTGCAAAAGTCCAAGTGGGCGTGTTTAAAGTAAAAGTCCAAGTGGGCGTGTATTATGGGTGTACATCGGGGCGTTTTTAATACTTTTACTAGCTGGGCGTTCTGATGAGAAGTATCATCCACTTCTCTTCACAACGCCCAGCTTCTGCCAGATCACACTGTGATGTCACTCACAGGTCCTGCATCGTGTCAGACGAGCGAGGACACATCGGCACCAGAGGCTACATTTGATTCTGCAGCAGCATCGGCGTTAGCAGGTAAGTCGATGTAGCTACTTACCTGCAAATGCTGATGCTGCTGCAGAATCATCTGTAGCCTCTGGTGCCGATGTGTCCTCGCTCGTCTGACACGATGCAGGACCTGTGAGTGACGTCACAGCGTGATCTGGCAGAAGCTGGGCGTTCTGCAGAGAAGTGAATGATACTTCTCATCAGAACGCCCAGCTAGTAAAAGTATTAAAAACGCCCCGATGTACGCACATAATACACGCCCACTTGGACTTTTACTTTAAACACGCCCACTTGGACTTTTGCAAGCCTCATTTGCATAACTACAAAAATGGTCATAACTTGGCCAAAAATGCTCGTTTTTTTAAAATAAAAACGTTACTGTAATCTACATTGCAGCGCCTATCTGCTGCAATAGCAGATAGGGGCTGCAAAATCTGGTGACAGAGCCTCTTTAATGACGCTGCAGGTCAAGCATACACCCTGCCGCTCCAGTTACTCAGGGGTACAAGGGACCACCGTTCCAGTTATCAGTGGGGGTCCCAGTGGTCAGACCCCCACCGATCAGCATGTTATGTCCTGTCCTGTAGACAGGGGATAACATTTAATCTTGGAACAACCCCTTTAACTGAAAGGGGCAAAAATGTATATTTAGAAAAAAAGGCATATGGAACAGTAGCAAAGCAAAAAATAAACTGCGCACAACCTATAAATAAATATGTACCAGCAGTGTATATACCGCACAGATCAATATATAGCAGCAGTGTATATACCGCACAGATCCATATATAGCAGCAGTGTATATACCGCACAGATCAATATATAGCAGCAGTGTATATACCGCACAGATCCATACATAGCAGCAGTGTCCAGCAAGGAGGGAGGTTGTGTGTGAGAGAGCTGCTGTGTGTGTGTGTTTGGTGGACCACACCCGAGATCCAGGGAGTTTCCTTTCTTTCACCAGCCCAGGTTTCTATCACCTGCCTGGGCTAAGGAAGCTTCCCTGAAGGAGGCTCCATTCATACATGGAGCCTCAGACCTCTACCCCCTGGAGCATGCAGGCGGGGGGTAGGGGGTCTTCCCAACCTGCTGGGAGCGTGCAGCCAGCATCAGGGGTGAGAAGGTCATCCCGTGGAAAGATCTGTGCGGCCCCCCCTGATGCTGGGGCTCTGGAAGGAGCCAGGAGGAGAGACATGGCGGATCATCCAGGTGGAGGACCAGAAGGCCCAGCAAGGCCAGATGCCAGACCTGAGGACCAGAGCACGGTAGAGGAATGGGGGCTACTGCGGTCGGGAGAGTCGGTGGAAACCTTCAGCTCCCGCCTAGCTGCCCGGCTGGAAGAATACCGGGACCTCGGTAAGTCCCTGCGGCGGCTTCGTGAAGATCTGGCGGTCGCAAGGGGACGAGCCGCGAAAACATCAGGCGCCAAGAGGTCCCGGTATAATCTACAGGTAAAGACAATTTTGGAGGAAATTAATATGGTGGAGGAGAGGAAGATGGAGATTGTGGTCGGTGGGGGAGCCTTCGGGGAGAAATTGGAGAATGATGAAAGGTTTTCCCTGATGGCGTCCCCCACGCAAAGTAATGAAACCCCCTGCAAAAGGGGAGTAAAGGCATTGGCTGCTAAAAGTGCAGAGGCAGTGGAGGCCGCAAAAGTGGAGGCCGCAAAAGTGGAGGCCGCAAAAGTGGAGGCCGCAAAAGTGGAGGCCGCAAAAGTGGAGGCCGCAGAAGTGGAGGCCACAGAAGTGGAGGCCACAGAAATGGAGGAAAGCGTGGATTTGGAGAGGACGCCAACCCGGGAGGAGACGGGCTCGGAGGACCCCTGGGAAGGCAGTAACGGAGGGGCAAGTGGGGAACTTTCCTGCAGCCAAGTTGTGCAAAACTTTGAATCGGGCAGTGGGCACCCTCCGGGGTTGCTCACGCAAATACGGCTGCAGGAGTCCCCAGTGTCCCTCCAGAACTTTACTTTTGGAGATGAGTTGCCACCGGAGGAGGAGAAAAAAAAAAAGAAAAAATTATGGAAGTTGAGGCGGAAAAAGGCAAAGGGGAAGACAGGTGGAGTATCTTACAAATATTCCTACCTGTCTTCCTTGCGTTCCGGACCGGGTGAGAGCTCGGTTCGGGACGCAAACCCCGCAAATCCCCCAGCTCCGGCCTCTGCAGTGGGGTCGTGGCGGGTATGTGGGCAGAAAGACATGGTGCTGGTTTTGAGCAATGTGGCCAAGGTGGCACCAGACGCCGTCTCCTGTAAAGGAGGTGGTGTCGATGGCCACGTGGCGCTAGGGGGCGTGTCCCCGTGTCCGGCGGATGGGGAACCTCAGAAGCCGGTCTCTGGCGCAAGCCGGAGGCCGAGGGACGGGGGGAACCGGAAACCGGATGTGGCGCCGGAAAACCGGAAGTCCGCTGGTCATGTGACTCGGCCGGCGGACGCACCAGAAAGTGTTGCGGCAGCGAGTGGTGGCGGTAGGAGAGGCTCCGGCACTGCTGGCCATCCCCCGACGGGAGGGGGGGTTGGTTTGGTGCCGGGAGCGGCTCTAGCGGTGCCTGCGGCCCCTCCATCTGCATCGCCGCAAGGCGGTGGGAGGGGTTTAGCGGGCACGGGGGGTGACGGCACCCCTCCTCCCGAACATTGTATTGGTGGCGCAGCAGATATGGAGGTCGGTGAAGCGGAGGGTGCTGAGGGATTGCCGCCTGAGATATCCGGCGGCACCCCAGAAGTAGCGGCACCTGATGATGTGGAGACCCCAAAAATGACAAAAACAACTTATAAAAAGCCCATCGACAAGAGGAAGAACTCTGTAACCAGCCTGGCCGGTATGAAAGTTGTGGAGAGGAATGTAAGTGAAAATGTAAATATTAATGGTAATGTTAGTAGTGTTGGTAATATTGTTGGTGGTGGTAATGTTGTGGATGTTAATGTGGGTTGTAATATTGTGGGGGGAGTGTCAACCATTGGCGGGCCGGTTGCTCCTTCTGCCAGAGCGCCCGGCAGGTCGTATGCGGGCGTTGTGGTGGGGGGACCGTCGGCCCACCCATCCTCATCTTCTGGGCCCGGGGACGGCAGTTTGCAACAGCGCCTCCTAGAAGCCTTAAGGGAGGGGAAGCAGACGATAACAGTAGGGGGAGTGCAGAAGGACCTATCCTTTTGGATAAATAGGTATGGTCTGGATGCCTTCCGAGAGAGACGGGGAGATCAGTGGTCGCTCCCAACAACCGGGCCGGCCGTGGCCAGGAGGAATGTGGTCCGTCTCCAGTGGCGTGGCAATGATGCGTGCCCTCCTCGTAAGAGGGTGGTGGAGCTGCTGCTGGAGATGGGCTTCAAGGCGAGTGACATCTACGCCTTGATACATCCTCATGGTACGGCTGAGTTTGACATCAGCTTTGTTCAGCCGGGGGGCCTTGAGGTCTTCTGGGGGAACTATGAGCTGGTGAAAAGCGAGCCCGGCTGGCGAGGGTTTGCTGCGCAAGCAATCTCTCGCCAGAATGGTCTCAGGAAAGTGACCGTTCTTACCCGTAACGAGTCGCTTTCCTGTGTGGACATCATGACCTGGTTGGGAAGATACGGTGAGGTAGCAGAGATGCCACGGAAGAACTGCGATGAGTTTGGCATCTGGTCGGGAGCCTGGACGTTTATGGTTAAACTTAAGCGTCTGGGGCAGACGGTGTCCCACATACCATCATCTGCTTTCTTGGGAAGAGATCGAATCCTTGTCTTCTACCAGGGGCAGCCGAAGCTGTGTCACCGGTGTGGCGACCCCTCACACTTGAGCGCAAGCTGCACTGTGCAGAAGTGCGCTCATTGTGGGGGGGTAGGCCATCTGGCCGCATCGTGTGAGCAGATTAGGTGTAACCTGTGTGGTGACCTAGGTCACCCTTTCAGTCGGTGTCCGCGCTCAGTCGTCAATGTCTGTTCCAACCCTACGGAGAATGTAAGGAGGGAGGTCTCCGTGGGCGAGGGGGCGGACAGAGACGATAGAGCCCAAGAGCAAAGGACGAACGCCAGGAGGGGACCCCCTTCTCGTCAGAGAAGGGTGGAAAAACGCAGAAGGGAACGAGAGCTGAGGAGGACCCAGGAAACTGGGGACTCCTCTGGCTCGGACCTGGATGCCCCCCAGGATACTGATGCTCTTGGGGGGGCCGTACTGGACGAGGAGATAAGGAGGATAGAGAGAGAGCAGAGGGCTGAGGACTCCCAGTCCTCCCACTATGAAAGTGTGGAAGAGGAAGGGAGGTCACAGCCTAAAACAAAACAGGGGACACCGGGTAACATCAAAACAGGGCTAAAAACATCTGGCCCTGCCCCGGCCAAGGAAGGCAAAACCTGCACCCCCCTGGTGTGCTCCCCCAACCGATACCGTGTTCTCATGGATATTCCAGACCCCCAGGACGGGGGGGAGAGCACGGTAGGGAGTCTAGGTGTCGTTGAGCCTCCTCTTCTGCGGGGGCCACTGTCCCCGGGGGAGGGGGTCGGCCCGGACCCAGGAGATGAGAATGGGAGGGGGGTGGTGGAGGTTATGGACTCCTCAAAAACAAAAAAAAGAGGTAAAGAGGGTGAGGGGTCCTCCTCAGAGGAGAAAGCAAGGGGTGGGAAGAAGAAAACCGTCTAACTCAATCATTTATGATGGCGGCACCCACTCCGTTGACGCTGGCATCGATTAACGTTGCCAGCATTAAGTCGAATATGGCTAGATTTGCAGCCTTTGATTTTCTCGGCCGGGTTGAAGCTGACATTTTGTTTTTGCAGGAGACCAGACTGTCACTTTTGGCAGAGGTCGTGAAAGCTAGGAGGGAGTGGCGACGTGGGCCCTCCTACTGGTCTCTTGCGGCTGAGCCATATAGCGGGGTGGCGGTACTTTTTACCGCACCGGTCACATGCCGGCGGATGATCGAGTTAGAAATGGGGCGGTGCTTGATCTTAGATGTTCTCATGAGGGGACAAGAACTAAGACTCATTAACATCTACGGTCCCCAGACAAAGTGGGACCGGAAAAGTCTCTTCATGAGGATTAAGCCCTTCCTTTTTACAGGCCGACAAGTCATTTTTGGAGGGGACTTTAACACTGTCGTTAGGCCCCAAGACAGAGGAGGTTCCAGAAAGGTACTGGCCTATGATAGTGTCGAGTTGAATAGAATAGCTAGTGATGCTCGCCTGGAGGACATCCACATTCGGTATACCCCAGGCCACTCGGGATTCACCTATCATAGTGGTAGTCGTAGATCCAGAATAGACAGGTTTTTTTTAAAGGAGGACGCCATCTCTTCGGCAGTGTCCGTCGTTGAGGTGGAGTTCTCCGATCACTGTATGATTATGTTTTCTTTGAATGTTGCAGAGTCCCTCCAGATGGGAAGAGGTATATGGAGGCTGAATTCTACTCTCCTGGAAGAAGCAGAGATAAGACAGGCCTTCGAGGATTTTCTTCAGAGCCAGGTACCTTTATTGGATCTAGGTGGTACTAAGTCTGAGTGGTGGGAGGTGTTCAAAGAACGGGTGGCTGAGTTTTTCCGTCAGATCTCGTGCCTCAGGTCTATGAGCAGGTATCGCCTGTATCAAGACATGAGGAGGAAACTCGAACATCTAGTCTCAACCGGAGGTAGCCGTGAGGAAATCTCCGTGGTGAAAGCTCTGCTCAAAAGATGCCAATATGATAGGCACACGTCTTTGGTTCTTGAACGGGATTTCGGGAGGTACCGCTCGCCCGACCCTTACAAGAACTGCAAGATGTCAGTGAGTCGTAAGGTGGTGACAGGACTGGTAGATAGTACAGGCTCCCTGATGAGATCCAAATCAGGGATCCTGGAGGTCATCAGATCCTTTTATTCGCAGCTTTTGGGTGAGCAGGATCTAAACCGAGACGAAATGTCGGCTTTCCTGGCTGAAACCATCCCTGAGCCAGGAGCAGACCCCTCGCTTGGTGTTTTGACAGAGTCGATCAAGGAAGAGGAAGTGATGCTGGCGATTGATGGGTTGGCCATCAAAAAGTCGCCAGGCCCAGATGGCTTAACATCTGAGTTTTATAAGGCTTTTAAGGGAACCTTAGTTCCCCTCTTGACTGCGGTTTTTAATGAGTGCCTCTCCTCGGGCGCTCTTCCAAAGTCAATGGGCAAGTCGGCCTTGATCATTCTGTCAAAGGGTAAGGATTCGACACGTATTGAGAACTGGCGTCCCATAGCGCTCCTCAATACGGACAGAAAGGTTCTCGCAAAAGTACTGTTTAATCGGCTGGTGAAGTTTGCACCCCGGCTCCTTTCGTCGGCCCAGCATTGCTCTGTTCCAGGCCGCAGCACCTTTAGTGCTGTCCTCAGTGTCAGAGAGGCAGTGGAGCAGGGACATTCTGGCCGATGGGAGGGGTACATGCTGTCCTTGGATCAGGCCAAAGCTTTTGACCGGGTGAATCACAAGTACCTTTGGTCAGTCCTTCTGAGGTATGGCCTACCGGGTGAGTTCGTTAATTGGCTCCAGACCCTATACGCTGGGGCTGAGTCTTTTGCACTGGTGAACGGTTGGACTGGAACCCCCTTTGAGGTTGGGTCTGGTGTCCGCCAGGGTTGTCCCTTAAGCCCCTTGCTGTATGTTTTCGCGATCGACCCCTTTCTTAGGCGGCTCGATCGTGGGCCATTGGCGGGGGTGGGGATGGACTTGGAGGAGCCGGAAGCCACTCAGAGGGTGGTTGCGTACGCGGATGACGTCACTATCTTTGTCTCCTCGAGAGGGGGGGCAGAGTGGGTGATGTCAGAAGTTGAGCGCTACTCACGGGCATCTGGGTCCAGGATCAACCGGGACAAGTGTGAAAGTCTCTGGCTGGGGGGAGGGGATCCTAGTTTTGATCTCCCGGACACCCTCCCAGAGCCCAAAGGGTCTGCTAAAATCTTAGGCATTGAATTTGGCCCGGGTGATTACCCCATGAAAAACTGGGAAGGTAGGCTATCAATAGCTGCCCAGAAGGTTGGCCAATGGAAGGGATGGTCTTTGTCCCTTAGGGAAAGGGTTCACCTGGCCAAGGCTTACCTGATGCCCATGTTGCTCTACCTTGGCAGCGTGTGCATGTTGCCAGAACCTCTCTGGACTCGGGTCTATAGCCTGTTCTTCCAACTGTTATGGGGAAACAGGCTTAACCTAATCAAGAGGGAGGTTACTTACCTACCGAGGAAACTAGGTGGGTTAGGTATGGTTAACCCAGTGGTGTTTCTAGTAAACACCTTCATTAAAATTAATTTGGCAAACCTCTTTGAAAGAGAAAGGGCTCCTCTGTGGATATCCTCCTGCAGGGGATGGTTTCGGCCTTTCTTCCAGGAATGGGAGACAGGAGGCCAAGCGAAAGACCTGCGTGTACCCCATGGGCACCTCCCGGCTTATGCCGCCCCGGTTCTGAAGGTTGTTCGTCGGTGGGGTCTGGAGGCGAGGGAGATCAAGACCATGTCGAGAAAATTTCTTGACAGAAAGGTCTTGTTGACCTGCTTCCAGAAGCCCCTGGCGCTCAGGGACTGCCCAAGTAGCGACCTCGGGGTGGGATTAAAACTTTTAAACTCTGTGAGGATTCCCCAGAAGTTTTGGGATCTGGCTTGGCGCTGCTTCCATGGGAGGCTGTATGTAAGGGGCAATCTGAAGTACAGAAACTCCGATGAAAGAGGTTGTCCTCGGGAGGAGTGCGATGACACGCTGGAAAGCATGGACCATTTCTTGCTTCAGTGTCCCTTCAATGCAGAGGTTTACAAACGGGTGGGTGCCTCCATCGGTTGGCCCGGTCTGACCAACCTCTCCTACGCTGGTTGGGCCTATGGGGCATTCGGAGACCTGGGTGGAAGGGATCATTGCACTTCTTTTTTAGTTAGTTTAGTGATCAGGTATTTCACGTGGAACGCACGGTGCTTAGTATCGACTCAGTGTAAAATCCTCCTGGAGGACGAGGTGTGTAGGAATATCATGGGTGACCTGGTGAAGGTCCGGTCTCTGGAGGTTGAGAAACTGGGTGCATCCAAGGCCTCTCGACTTTGGAGGGGCTTCAATTTTAGGGTGCCCTAGGTGGAACCAACCTTCAGGGGGAGGGGAGGGAGTGCCCCTGGGTATTAGACTGGAGGTGGGGGTCTGCACCTGGCCATGACACCGGGAAATAGCGATAGGGACAGAATGAGAGACAGCAGGAGGGACAGATTAGTTTATAAAGTAATAAGGGATAGAGATAGGGCAAGCAGCATAGGTTTAGCGATAGGGACCGGGGTGGTGGTTGGGGGTTGGCTTTGGCCTCTGGGCTGGTGCTCTAGGGGGGCTTTCCTCTCTCTCTCCTCTGGTGATGGGCTGAGTAAGCACAAGTAGGTTTTTGTTTTGAGCTTTTTGGAGACAGAAAAAGGGCTTACAAGCAGCCAAACTTAGGTTTTCGGGTTATTGTATACAGTATGATATTTTGTTATAGTTATGTGTCGGTATGATTATATGGTGTATAGGTGTATGCATGGGTTTGAGTGAATGTTTAGATAAGATGGGCAGTAGATAGGTGGGGTGGGGGGCCTGGGGGTGTGCATATCCCGATTCTGGACTACGTGGACGTGAGGAGGACATGAGACGTGGGATCGGGCTGGGTGGGTGATGTGTTGGGTGGTGGGGGCCAGCATCTGAACTATGCGGACATGGAAGGACATGAGGCGTGATGCTGGTTGGGGGAGGTGATGGGTGGTGATGGATAAGTTAGTGTGTACAGGGTTAGGTATGAATGTGGATAAGTTAATAAAATAAAATAAAAAAAAGTAAAAAATATATAAAAAAAAAAAAAAAAAAAAAAATAATAATTGAAAAAAATTAGAAAAAAATAAATAAATATATATATATATATATTTTTGTTTTTTGTGTTTTGTTCTTTTCTTTTCATTTACATGGTGCACTGGAGTAAGTGCACCATGGGATGGTAACTTTTATTTTCAGAGTTTATTATTATTATTATTATTATTATTATTATTTTGTTTATATTATTATTGTGATTATTATTTTTTTGTTTTATATATGTCTTGATTTTTTTTTTTAGGGGGCCATTGGTTGGCACATGGTTTTTAAGAGTATGTTGTATATAGTGTTATAGTTATGTTTTCTTGGGGTTAGGGGGGTTTAGGTGTGTGTATGAATGAGTATGGGATTATAGTTATGTATGCATGGGGATTTATGTAAGAAGGGCCAGGCTGGGTAAATTGTACAGAAATGTACATAAGTTTTGTTTTGTTGTGTTTGTTTTGTAAATACCGTTTATTTTGTAATGTTTTATATTTTTCTATTAAAAGAGTAGCAGCAGTGTCCAGCAAGGAGGGAGGTTGTGTGTGAGAGAGCTGCTGTGTGTGTGTGTTTAGTGGACCACACCCGAGATCCAGGGAGTTTCCTTTCTTTCACCAGCCCAGGTTTCTATCACCTGCCTGGGCTAAGGAAGCTTCCCTGAAGGAGGCTCCATTCATACATGGAGCCTCAGACCTCTACCCCCTGGAGCATGCAGGCGGGGGGTAGGGGGTCTTCCCAACCTGCTGGGAGCGTGCAGCCAGCATCAGGGGTGAGAAGGTCATCCCGTGGAAAGATCTGTGCGGCCCCCCCTGATGCTGGGGCTCTGGAAGGAGCCATGAGGAGAGACATGGAGGATCATCCAGGTGGAGGACCAGAAGGCCCAGCGAGGCCAGATGCCCGACCAAGGGACCAGAGCACGGTCGAGGAGTGGGGGCTACTTCTGTCAGGAGAGTCTGTGGAGACGTTCAGCTCCCGCCTAGCTGCCCGGCTGGAAGAATACCGGGACCTCGGTAAGTCCCTGCGGCGGCTGCGGGAAGATCTGGCGGCCGCAAGGGGACGAGCAGCTAAAACATCAGGCGCCAAGAGGTCCCGGTATAATCTACAGGTAAAGGAAATACTGGAAGAAATTAATATGGTGGAGGAGAGAAAGATGGAGATTGTGGTCGGTGGGGGAGCCTTCGGGGAGAAATTGGAGAATGATGAAAGGTTTTCCCTGATGGCGTCCCCCACGCAAAGTAATGAAACCTCCTGCAAAAGGGGAGTAAAGGCATTGGCTGCTAAAAGTGCAGAGGCAGTGGAGGCCGCAAAAGTGGAGGCCGCAAAAGTGGAGGCCGCAAAAGTGGAGGCCGCAGAAGCGGAGGCCACAGAGATGGAGGAAAGCGTGGAGGTGGAGAGGACGCCTACCCGGGAGGAGACGGGCTCGGAGGACCCCTGGGAGGGCAGTAATGGAGGGGCAAGTGGGGAACTTTCCTGCAGCCAAGGTGTGAAAGACATTGAATCGGGCAGTGGGCACCCCCCGGGGTTGCTCACGCAAATACGGCTGCAGGAGTCCCCAGTGTCCCTCCAGAACTTTACTTTTGGAGCTGAGTTGCCACCAGAGGAGGACAAAGTACAGAAGAAGAAGCTTTGGAAGTTAAGGCGGAAGAAAACAAAGGCGAAGACAGGTGGGGTATCCTATAAATATTCCTACCTGTCTTCCTTGCGTTCCGGACCGGGTGAGAGCTCGGTTCGGGACGCAAACCCCGCAAATCCCCCAGCTCCGGCCTCTGCAGTGGGGTCGTGGCGGGTATGTGGGCAGAAAGATATGGTGCTGGTTTTGAGCAATGTGGCCAAGATGGCGCCAGACGCCGTCTCCTGTAAAGGAGGTGGTGTCGATGGCCACGTGGCGCTAGGGGGCGTGTCCCCGTGTCCGGCGGATGGGGAACCTCAGAAGCCGGTCTCTGGCGCAAGCCGGAGGCCGGGGGACAGGGGGAACCGGAAACCGGATGTGGCGCCGAAAAACCGGAAGTCCGCTGGTCATGTGACTCGGCCGGCGGACGCACCAGAAAGTGTTGCGGCAGCGAGTGGTGGCGGTAGGAGAGGCTTCGGCACTGCTGGCCATCCCCCGACGGGAGGGGGGGGTGGTTTGGTGCCGGGAGCGGCTCTAGCTGTGCCTGCGGCCCCTCCATCTGCATCGCCGCAAGGCGGTGGGAGGGGTTTAGCGGGCACGGGGGGTGACGGCACCCCTCCTCCCGAACATTGCATTGGTGGCGCAGCAGAAATGGAGGTCGGTGAAGCGGAGGGTGCTGAGGGATTGCCGCCTGAGATATCCGGCGGCGCCTCAGAAGTAGCGGCACCTGATGATGTGGAGACCCCAAAAACAACATATATAAAGCCTATGGACAAAAGGAAGAACTCTGTTACCAGCCTGGCCGGTATGAAAGTTGTGGAGAGGAATGTAAGTGAAAATGTAAATATTAATGGTAATGTTAGTAGTGTTGGTAATATTGTTGGTGGTGGTAATGTTGTGGATGTTAATGTGGGTTGTAATATTGTGGGGGGAGTGTCAACCATTGGCGGGCCGGTTGCTCCTTCTGCCAGAGCGCCCGGCAGGTCGTATGCGGGCGTTGTGGTGGGGGGACCGTCGGCCCACCCATCCTCATCTTCTGGGCCCGGGGACGGCAGTTTGCAACAGCGCCTCCTAGAAGCCTTAAGGGAGGGGAAGCAGACGATAACAGTAGGGGGAGTGCAGAAGGACCTATCCTTTTGGATAAATAGGTATGGTCTGGATGCCTTCCGAGAGAGACGGGGAGATCAGTGGTCGCTCCCAACAACCGGGCCGGCCGTGGCCAGGAGGAATGTGGTCCGTCTCCAGTGGCGTGGCAATGATGCGTGCCCTCCTCGTAAGAGGGTGGTGGAGCTGCTGCTGGAGATGGGCTTCAAGGCGAGTGACATCTACGCCTTGATACATCCTCATGGTACGGCTGAGTTTGACATCAGCTTTGTTCAGCCGGGGGGCCTTGAGGTCTTCTGGGGGAACTATGAGCTGGTGAAAAGCGAGCCCGGCTGGCGAGGGTTTGCTGCGCAAGCAATCTCTCGCCAGAATGGTCTCAGGAAAGTGACCGTTCTTACCCGTAACGAGTCGCTTTCCTGTGTGGACATCATGACCTGGTTGGGAAGATACGGTGAGGTAGCAGAGATGCCACGGAAGAACTGCGATGAGTTTGGCATCTGGTCGGGAGCCTGGACGTTTATGGTTAAACTTAAGCGTCTGGGGCAGACGGTGTCCCACATACCATCATCTGCTTTCTTGGGAAGAGATCGAATCCTTGTCTTCTACCAGGGGCAGCCGAAGCTGTGTCACCGGTGTGGCGACCCCTCACACTTGAGCGCAAGCTGCACTGTGCAGAAGTGCGCTCATTGTGGGGGGGTAGGCCATCTGGCCGCATCGTGTGAGCAGATTAGGTGTAACCTGTGTGGTGACCTAGGTCACCCTTTCAGTCGGTGTCCGCGCTCAGTCGTCAATGTCTGTTCCAACCCTACGGAGAATGTAAGGAGGGAGGTCTCCGTGGGCGTGGGGGCGGACAGAGACGATAGAGCCCAAGAGCAAAGGACGAACGCCAGGAGGGGACCCCCTTCTCGTCAGAGAAGGGCGGAAAAACGCAGAAGGGAACGAGAGCTGAGGAGGACCCAGGAAACTGGGGACTCCTCTGGCTCGGACCTGGATGCCCCCCAGGATACTGATGCTCTTGGGGGGGCCGTACTGGACGAGGAGATAAGGAGGATAGAGAGAGAGCAGAGGGCTGAGGACTCCCAGTCCTCCCACTATGAAAGTGTGGAAGAGGAAGGGAGGTCACAGCCTAAAACAAAACAGGGGACACCGGGTAACATCAAAACAGGGCTAAAAACATCTGGCCCTGCCCCGGCCAAGGAAGGCAAAACCTGCACCCCCCTGGTGTGCTCCCCCAACCGATACCGTGTTCTCATGGATATTCCAGACCCCCAGGACGGGGGGGAGAGCACGGTAGGGAGTCTAGGTGTCGTTGAGCCTCCTCTTCTGCGGGGGCCACTGTCCCCGGGGGAGGGGGTCGGCCCGGACCCAGGAGATGAGAATGGGAGGGGGGTGGTGGAGGTTATGGACTCCTCAAAAACAAAAAAAAGAGGTAAAGAGGGTGAGGGGTCCTCCTCAGAGGAGAAAGCAAGGGGTGGGAAGAAGAAAACCGTCTAACTCAATCATTTATGATGGCGGCACCCACTCCGTTGACGCTGGCATCGATTAACGTTGCCAGCATTAAGTCGAATATGGCTAGATTTGCAGCCTTTGATTTTCTCGGCCGGGTTGAAGCTGACATTTTGTTTTTGCAGGAGACCAGACTGTCACTTTTGGCAGAGGTCGTGAAAGCTAGGAGGGAGTGGCGACGTGGGCCCTCCTACTGGTCTCTTGCGGCTGAGCCATATAGCGGGGTGGCGGTACTTTTTACCGCACCGGTCACATGCCGGCGGATGATCGAGTTAGAAATGGGGCGGTGCTTGATCTTAGATGTTCTCATGAGGGGACAAGAACTAAGACTCATTAACATCTACGGTCCCCAGACAAAGTGGGACCGGAAAAGTCTCTTCATGAGGATTAAGCCCTTCCTTTTTACAGGCCGACAAGTCATTTTTGGAGGGGACTTTAACACTGTCGTTAGGCCCCAAGACAGAGGAGGTTCCAGAAAGGTACTGGCCTATGATAGTGTCGAGTTGAATAGAATAGCTAGTGATGCTCGCCTGGAGGACATCCACATTCGGTATACCCCAGGCCACTCGGGATTCACCTATCATAGTGGTAGTCGTAGATCCAGAATAGACAGGTTTTTTTTAAAGGAGGACGCCATCTCTTCGGCAGTGTCCGTCGTTGAGGTGGAGTTCTCCGATCACTGTATGATTATGTTTTCTTTGAATGTTGCAGAGTCCCTCCAGATGGGAAGAGGTATATGGAGGCTGAATTCTACTCTCCTGGAAGAAGCAGAGATAAGACAGGCCTTCGAGGATTTTCTTCAGAGCCAGGTACCTTTATTGGATCTAGGTGGTACTAAGTCTGAGTGGTGGGAGGTGTTCAAAGAACGGGTGGCTGAGTTTTTCCGTCAGATCTCGTGCCTCAGGTCTATGAGCAGGTATCGCCTGTATCAAGACATGAGGAGGAAACTCGAACATCTAGTCTCAACCGGAGGTAGCCGTGAGGAAATCTCCGTGGTGAAAGCTCTGCTCAAAAGATGCCAATATGATAGGCACACGTCTTTGGTTCTTGAACGGGATTTCGGGAGGTACCGCTCGCCCGACCCTTACAAGAACTGCAAGATGTCAGTGAGTCGTAAGGTGGTGACAGGACTGGTAGATAGTACAGGCTCCCTGATGAGATCCAAATCAGGGATCCTGGAGGTCATCAGATCCTTTTATTCGCAGCTTTTGGGTGAGCAGGATCTAAACCGAGACGAAATGTCGGCTTTCCTGGCTGAAACCATCCCTGAGCCAGGAGCAGACCCCTCGCTTGGTGTTTTGACAGAGTCGATCAAGGAAGAGGAAGTGATGCTGGCGATTGATGGGTTGGCCATCAAAAAGTCGCCAGGCCCAGATGGCTTAACATCTGAGTTTTATAAGGCTTTTAAGGGAACCTTAGTTCCCCTCTTGACTGCGGTTTTTAATGAGTGCCTCTCCTCGGGCGCTCTTCCAAAGTCAATGGGCAAGTCGGCCTTGATCATTCTGTCAAAGGGTAAGGATTCGACACGTATTGAGAACTGGCGTCCCATAGCGCTCCTCAATACGGACAGAAAGGTTCTCGCAAAAGTACTGTTTAATCGGCTGGTGAAGTTTGCACCCCGGCTCCTTTCGTCGGCCCAGCATTGCTCTGTTCCAGGCCGCAGCACCTTTAGTGCTGTCCTCAGTGTCAGAGAGGCAGTGGAGCAGGGACATTCTGGCCGATGGGAGGGGTACATGCTGTCCTTGGATCAGGCCAAAGCTTTTGACCGGGTGAATCACAAGTACCTATGGTCAGTCCTTCTGAGGTATGGCCTACCGGGTGAGTTCGTTAATTGGCTCCAGACCCTATACGCTGGGGCTGAGTCTTTTGCACTGGTGAACGGTTGGACTGGAACCCCCTTTGAGGTTGGGTCTGGTGTCCGCCAGGGTTGTCCCTTAAGCCCCTTGCTGTATGTTTTCGCGATCGACCCCTTTCTTAGGCGGCTCGATCGTGGGCCATTGGCGGGGGTGGGGATGGACTTGGAGGAGCCGGAAGCCACTCAGAGGGTGGTTGCGTACGCGGATGACGTCACTATCTTTGTCTCCTCGAGAGGGGAGGCAGAGTGGGTGATGTCAGAAGTTGAGCGCTACTCACGGGCATCTGGGTCCAGGATCAACCGGGACAAGTGTGAAAGTCTCTGGCTGGGGGGAGGGGATCCTAGTTTTGATCTCCCGGACACCCTCCCAGAGCCCAAAGGGTCTGCTAAAATCTTAGGCATTGAATTTGGCCCGGGTGATTACCCCATGAAAAACTGGGAAGGTAGGCTATCAATAGCTGCCCAGAAGGTTGGCCAATGGAAGGGATGGTCTTTGTCCCTTAGGGAAAGGGTTCACCTGGCCAAGGCTTACCTGATGCCCATGTTGCTCTACCTTGGCAGCGTGTGCATGTTGCCAGAACCTCTCTGGACTCGGGTCTATAGCCTGTTCTTCCAACTGTTATGGGGAAACAGGCTTAACCTAATCAAGAGGGAGGTTACTTACCTACCGAGGAAACTAGGTGGGTTAGGTATGGTTAACCCAGTGGTGTTTCTAGTAAACACCTTCATTAAAATTAATTTGGCAAACCTCTTTGAAAGAGAAAGGGCTCCTCTGTGGATATCCTCCTGCAGGGGATGGTTTCGGCCTTTCTTCCAGGAATGGGAGACAGGAGGCCAAGCGAAAGACCTGCGTGTACCCCATGGGCACCTCCCGGCTTATGCCGCCCCGGTTCTGAAGGTTGTTCGTCGGTGGGGTCTGGAGGCGAGGGAGATCAAGACCATGTCGAGAAAATTTCTTGACAGAAAGGTCTTGTTGACCTGCTTCCAGAAGCCCCTGGCGCTCAGGGACTGCCCAAGTAGCGACCTCGGGGTGGGATTAAAACTTTTAAACTCTGTGAGGATTCCCCAGAAGTTTTGGGATCTGGCTTGGCGCTGCTTCCATGGGAGGCTGTATGTAAGGGGCAATCTGAAGTACAGAAACTCCGATGAAAGAGGTTGTCCTCGGGAGGAGTGCGATGACACGCTGGAAAGCATGGACCATTTCTTGCTTCAGTGTCCCTTCAATGCAGAGGTTTACAAACGGGTGGGTGCCTCCATCGGTTGGCCCGGTCTGACCAACCTCTCCTACGCTGGTTGGGCCTATGGGGCATTCGGAGACCTGGGTGGAAGGGATCATTGCACTTCTTTTTTAGTTAGTTTAGTGATCAGGTATTTCACGTGGAACGCACGGTGCTTAGTATCGACTCAGTGTAAAATCCTCCTGGAGGACGAGGTGTGTAGGAATATCATGGGTGACCTGGTGAAGGTCCGGTCTCTGGAGGTTGAGAAACTGGGTGCATCCAAGGCCTCTCGACTTTGGAGGGGCTTCAATTTTAGGGTGCCCTAGGTGGAACCAACCTTCAGGGGGAGGGGAGGGAGTGCCCCTGGGTATTAGACTGGAGGTGGGGGTCTGCACCTGGCCATGACACCGGGAAATAGCGATAGGGACAGAATGAGAGACAGCAGGAGGGACAGATTAGTTTATAAAGTAATAAGGGATAGAGATAGGGCAAGCAGCATAGGTTTAGCGATAGGGACCGGGGTGGTGGTTGGGGGTTGGCTTTGGCCTCTGGGCTGGTGCTCTAGGGGGGCTTTCCTCTCTCTCTCCTCTGGTGATGGGCTGAGTAAGCACAAGTAGGTTTTTGTTTTGAGCTTTTTGGAGACAGAAAAAGGGCTTACAAGCAGCCAAACTTAGGTTTTCGGGTTATTGTATACAGTATGATATTTTGTTATAGTTATGTGTCGGTATGATTATATGGTGTATAGGTGTATGCATGGGTTTGAGTGAATGTTTAGATAAGATGGGCAGTAGATAGGTGGGGTGGGGGGCCTGGGGGTGTGCCCATCCCGATTCTGGACTACGTGGACGTGAGGAGGACATGAGACGTGGGATCGGGCTGGGTGGGTGATGTGTTTTGGTGGTGGGGGCCAGCATCTGAACTATGCGGACATGGAAGGACATGAGGCGTGATGCTGGTTGGGAGGAGGTGATGGGTGGTGATGGATAAGTTAGTGTGTACAGGGTTAGGTATGAATGTGGATAAGTTAATAAAATAAAAAAAAATAAAAAAAAAAAAAAAAAAAGTAAAAAAAAAAAAAAAAAAAAAAAAATAATAATTGAAAAAAATTAGAAAAAAGTAGATATATATATATATATATATATATTTTTGTTTTTTGTGTTTTGTTCTTTTCTTTTCTTTTACATGGTGCACTGGAGTAAGTGCACCATGGGATGGTAACTTTTATTTTCAGAGTTTTTTATTATTATTATTATTATTATTATTATTTTGTTTATATTATTATTGTGATTATTATTTTTTTGTTTTATATATGTCTTGGTTTTTTTTTTTAGGGGGCCATTGGTTGGCACATGGTTTTTAAGAGTATGTTGTATATAGTGTTATAGTTATGTTTTCTTGGGGTTGGGGGGGTTTAGGTGTGTGTATGAATGAGTATGGGATTATAGTTATGTATGCATGGGGATTTATGTAAGAAGGGCCAGGCTGGGTAAATTGTACAGAAATGTACATAAGTTTTGTTTTGTTGTGTTTGTTTTGTAAATACCGTTTATTTTGTAATGTTTTATATTTTTCTATTAAAAGAGTAGCAGCAGTGACCAGCAAGGAGGGAGGTTGTGTGTGAGAGAGCTCCTGAGTGTGTGCTGTTTGTGTGCTGTGTGGACCACACCCGGAATCCAGGGAGTTTCCTTTCTTTCACCAGCCCAGGTTTCTATCACCTGCCTGGGCTAAGGAAGCTTCCCTGAAGGAGGCTCCATTCATACATGGAGCCTCAGACCTCTACCCCCTGGAGCATGCAGGCGGGGGGTAGAGGGTCTTCCCAACCTGCTGGGAGCGTGCAGCCAGCATCAGGGGTGAGAAGGTCATCCCGTGGAAAGATCTGTGCGGCCCCCCCTGATGCTGGGGCTCTGGAAGGAGCCAGGAGGAGAGACATGGAGGATCATCCAGGTGGAGGACCAGAAGGCCCAGCGAGGCCAGATGCCCGACCAAGGGACCAGAGCACGGTCGAGGAGTGGGGGCTACTTCGGTCAGGAGAGTCTGTGGAGACGTTCAGCTCCCGCCTAGCTGCCCGGCTGGAAGAATACCGGGACCTCGGTAAGTCCCTGCGGCGGCTGCGGGAAGATCTGGCGGCCGCAAGGGGACGAGCAGCTAAAACATCAGGCGCCAAGAGGTCCCGGTATAATCTACAGGTAAAGGAAATACTGGAAGAAATTAATATGGTGGAGGAGAGAAAGATGGAGATTGTGGTCGGTGGGGGAGCCTTCGGGGAGAAATTGGAGAATGATGAAAGGTTTTCCCTGATGGCGTCCCCCACGCAAAGTAATGAAACCCCCTGCAAAAGGGGAGTAAAGGCATTGGCTGCTAAAAGTGCAGAGGCAGTGGAGGCCGCAAAAGTGGAGGCCGCAAAAGTGGAGGCCGCAAAAGTGGAGGCCGCAAAAGTGGAGGCCGCAGAAGTGGAGGCCACAGAAATGGAGGAAAGCGTGGAGGTGGAGAGGACGCCTACCCGGGAGGAGACGGGCTCGGAGGACCCCTGGGAGGGCAGTAATGGAGGGGCAAGTGGGGAACTTTCCTGCAGCCAAGGTGTGCAAGACATTGAATCGGGCAGTGGGCACCCCCCGGGGTTGCTCACGCAAATACGGCTGCAGGAGTCCCCAGTGTCCCTCCAGAACTTTACTTTTGGAGCTGAGTTGCCACCAGAGGAGGACAAAGTACAGAAGAAGAAGCTTTGGAAGTTAAGGCGGAAGAAAACAAAGGCGAAGACAGGTGGGGTATCCTATAAATATTCCTACCTGTCTTCCTTGCGTTCCGGACCGGGTGAGAGCTCGGTTCGGGACGCAAACCCCGCAAATCCCCCAGCTCCGGCCTCTGCAGTGGGGTCGTGGCGGGTATGTGGGCAGAAAGATATGGTGCTGGTTTTGAGCAATGTGGCCAAGATGGCGCCAGACGCCGTCTCCTGTAAAGGAGGTGGTGTCGATGGCCACGTGGCGCTAGGGGGCGTGTCCCCGTGTCCGGCGGATGGGGAACCTCAGAAGCCGGTCTCTGGCGCAAGCCGGAGGCCGGGGGACAGGGGGAACCGGAAACCGGATGTGGCGCCGAAAAACCGGAAGTCCGCTGGTCATGTGACTCGGCCGGCGGACGCACCAGAAAGTGTTGCGGCAGCGAGTGGTGGCGGTAAGAGAGGCTTCGGCACTGCTGGCCATCCCCCGACGGGAGGGGGGGGTGGTTTGGTGCCGGGAGCGGCTCTAGCTGTGCCTGCGGCCCCTCCATCTGCATCGCCGCAAGGCGGTGGGAGGGGTTTTGCGGGCACGGGGGGTGACGGCACCCCTCCTCCCGAACATTGCATTGGTGGCGCAGCAGAAATGGAGGTCGGTGAAGCGGAGGGTGCTGAGGGATTGCCGCCTGAGATATCCGGCGGCGCCCCAGAAGTAGCGGCACCTGATGATGTGGAGACCCCAAAAACAACATATATAAAGCCTATGGACAAAAGGAAGAACTCCGTTACCAGCCTGGCCGGTATGAAAGTTGTGGAGAGGAATGTAAGTGAAAATGTAAATATTAATGGTAATGTTAGTAGTGTTGGTAATATTGTTGGTGGTGGTAATGTTGTGGATGTTAATGTGGGTTGTAATATTGTGGGGGGAGTGTCAACCATTGGCGGGCCGGTTGCTCCTTCTGCCAGAGCGCCCGGCAGGTCGTATGCGGGCGTTGTGGTGGGGGGACCGTCGGCCCACCCATCCTCATCTTCTGGGCCCGGGGACGGCAGTTTGCAACAGCGCCTCCTAGAAGCCTTAAGGGAGGGGAAGCAGACGATAACAGTAGGGGGAGTGCAGAAGGACCTATCCTTTTGGATAAATAGGTATGGTCTGGATGCCTTCCGAGAGAGACGGGGAGATCAGTGGTCGCTCCCAACAACCGGGCCGGCCGTGGCCAGGAGGAATGTGGTCCGTCTCCAGTGGCGTGGCAATGATGCGTGCCCTCCTCGTAAGAGGGTGGTGGAGCTGCTGCTGGAGATGGGCTTCAAGGCGAGTGACATCTACGCCTTGATACATCCTCATGGTACGGCTGAGTTTGACATCAGCTTTGTTCAGCCGGGGGGCCTTGAGGTCTTCTGGGGGAACTATGAGCTGGTGAAAAGCGAGCCCGGCTGGCGAGGGTTTGCTGCGCAAGCAATCTCTCGCCAGAATGGTCTCAGGAAAGTGACCGTTCTTACCCGTAACGAGTCGCTTTCCTGTGTGGACATCATGACCTGGTTGGGAAGATACGGTGAGGTAGCAGAGATGCCACGGAAGAACTGCGATGAGTTTGGCATCTGGTCGGGAGCCTGGACGTTTATGGTTAAACTTAAGCGTCTGGGGCAGACGGTGTCCCACATACCATCATCTGCTTTCTTGGGAAGAGATCGAATCCTTGTCTTCTACCAGGGGCAGCCGAAGCTGTGTCACCGGTGTGGCGACCCCTCACACTTGAGCGCAAGCTGCACTGTGCAGAAGTGCGCTCATTGTGGGGGGGTAGGCCATCTGGCCGCATCGTGTGAGCAGATTAGGTGTAACCTGTGTGGTGACCTAGGTCACCCTTTCAGTCGGTGTCCGCGCTCAGTCGTCAATGTCTGTTCCAACCCTACGGAGAATGTAAGGAGGGAGGTCTCCGTGGGCGAGGGGGCGGACAGAGACGATAGAGCCCAAGAGCAAAGGACGAACGCCAGGAGGGGACCCCCTTCTCGTCAGAGAAGGGTGGAAAAACGCAGAAGGGAACGAGAGCTGAGGAGGACCCAGGAAACTGGGGACTCCTCTGGCTCGGACCTGGATGCCCCCCAGGATACTGATGCTCTTGGGGGGGCCGTACTGGACGAGGAGATAAGGAGGATAGAGAGAGAGCAGAGGGCTGAGGACTCCCAGTCCTCCCACTATGAAAGTGTGGAAGAGGAAGGGAGGTCACAGCCTAAAACAAAACAGGGGACACCGGGTAACATCAAAACAGGGCTAAAAACATCTGGCCCTGCCCCGGCCAAGGAAGGCAAAACCTGCACCCCCCTGGTGTGCTCCCCCAACCGATACCGTGTTCTCATGGATATTCCAGACCCCCAGGACGGGGGGGAGAGCACGGTAGGGAGTCTAGGTGTCGTTGAGCCTCCTCTTCTGCGGGGGCCACTGTCCCCGGGGGAGGGGGTCGGCCCGGACCCAGGAGATGAGAATGGGAGGGGGGTGGTGGAGGTTATGGACTCCTCAAAAACAAAAAAAAGAGGTAAAGAGGGTGAGGGGTCCTCCTCAGAGGAGAAAGCAAGGGGTGGGAAGAAGAAAACCGTCTAACTCAATCATTTATGATGGCGGCACCCACTCCGTTGACGCTGGCATCGATTAACGTTGCCAGCATTAAGTCGAATATGGCTAGATTTGCAGCCTTTGATTTTCTCGGCCGGGTTGAAGCTGACATTTTGTTTTTGCAGGAGACCAGACTGTCACTTTTGGCAGAGGTCGTGAAAGCTAGGAGGGAGTGGCGACGTGGGCCCTCCTACTGGTCTCTTGCGGCTGAGCCATATAGCGGGGTGGCGGTACTTTTTACCGCACCGGTCACATGCCGGCGGATGATCGAGTTAGAAATGGGGCGGTGCTTGATCTTAGATGTTCTCATGAGGGGACAAGAACTAAGACTCATTAACATCTACGGTCCCCAGACAAAGTGGGACCGGAAAAGTCTCTTCATGAGGATTAAGCCCTTCCTTTTTACAGGCCGACAAGTCATTTTTGGAGGGGACTTTAACACTGTCGTTAGGCCCCAAGACAGAGGAGGTTCCAGAAAGGTACTGGCCTATGATAGTGTCGAGTTGAATAGAATAGCTAGTGATGCTCGCCTGGAGGACATCCACATTCGGTATACCCCAGGCCACTCGGGATTCACCTATCATAGTGGTAGTCGTAGATCCAGAATAGACAGGTTTTTTTTAAAGGAGGACGCCATCTCTTCGGCAGTGTCCGTCGTTGAGGTGGAGTTCTCCGATCACTGTATGATTATGTTTTCTTTGAATGTTGCAGAGTCCCTCCAGATGGGAAGAGGTATATGGAGGCTGAATTCTACTCTCCTGGAAGAAGCAGAGATAAGACAGGCCTTCGAGGATTTTCTTCAGAGCCAGGTACCTTTATTGGATCTAGGTGGTACTAAGTCTGAGTGGTGGGAGGTGTTCAAAGAACGGGTGGCTGAGTTTTTCCGTCAGATCTCGTGCCTCAGGTCTATGAGCAGGTATCGCCTGTATCAAGACATGAGGAGGAAACTCGAACATCTAGTCTCAACCGGAGGTAGCCGTGAGGAAATCTCCGTGGTGAAAGCTCTGCTCAAAAGATGCCAATATGATAGGCACACGTCTTTGGTTCTTGAACGGGATTTCGGGAGGTACCGCTCGCCCGACCCTTACAAGAACTGCAAGATGTCAGTGAGTCGTAAGGTGGTGACAGGACTGGTAGATAGTACAGGCTCCCTGATGAGATCCAAATCAGGGATCCTGGAGGTCATCAGATCCTTTTATTCGCAGCTTTTGGGTGAGCAGGATCTAAACCGAGACGAAATGTCGGCTTTCCTGGCTGAAACCATCCCTGAGCCAGGAGCAGACCCCTCGCTTGGTGTTTTGACAGAGTCGATCAAGGAAGAGGAAGTGATGCTGGCGATTGATGGGTTGGCCATCAAAAAGTCGCCAGGCCCAGATGGCTTAACATCTGAGTTTTATAAGGCTTTTAAGGGAACCTTAGTTCCCCTCTTGACTGCGGTTTTTAATGAGTGCCTCTCCTCGGGCGCTCTTCCAAAGTCAATGGGCAAGTCGGCCTTGATCATTCTGTCAAAGGGTAAGGATTCGACACGTATTGAGAACTGGCGTCCCATAGCGCTCCTCAATACGGACAGAAAGGTTCTCGCAAAAGTACTGTTTAATAGGCTGGTGAAGTTTGCACCCCGGCTCCTTTCGTCGGCCCAGCATTGCTCTGTTCCAGGCCGCAGCACCTTTAGTGCTGTCCTCAGTGTCAGAGAGGCAGTGGAGCAGGGACATTCTGGCCGATGGGAGGGGTACATGCTGTCCTTGGATCAGGCCAAAGCTTTTGACCGGGTGAATCACAAGTACCTTTGGTCAGTCCTTCTGAGGTATGGCCTACCGGGTGAGTTCGTTAATTGGCTCCAGACCCTATACGCTGGGGCTGAGTCTTTTGCACTGGTGAACGGTTGGACTGGAACCCCCTTTGAGGTTGGGTCTGGTGTCCGCCAGGGTTGTCCCTTAAGCCCCTTGCTGTATGTTTTCGCGATCGACCCCTTTCTTAGGCGGCTCGATCGTGGGCCATTGGCGGGGTGGGGATGGACTTGGAGGAGCCGGAAGCCACTCAGAGGGTGGTTGCGTACGCGGATGACGTCACTATCTTTGTCTCCTCGAGAGGGGAGGCAGAGTGGGTGATGTCAGAAGTTGAGCGCTACTCACGGGCATCTGGGTCCAGGATCAACCGGGACAAGTGTGAAAGTCTCTGGCTGGGGGGAGGGGATCCTAGTTTTGATCTCCCGGACACCCTCCCAGAGCCCAAAGGGTCTGCTAAAATCTTAGGCATTGAATTTGGCCCGGGTGATTACCCCATGAAAAACTGGGAAGGTAGGCTATCAATAGCTGCCCAGAAGGTTGGCCAATGGAAGGGATGGTCTTTGTCCCTTAGGGAAAGGGTTCACCTGGCCAAGGCTTACCTGATGCCCATGTTGCTCTACCTTGGCAGCGTGTGCATGTTGCCAGAACCTCTCTGGACTCGGGTCTATAGCCTGTTCTTCCAACTGTTATGGGGAAACAGGCTTAACCTAATCAAGAGGGAGGTTACTTACCTACCGAGGAAACTAGGTGGGTTAGGTATGGTTAACCCAGTGGTGTTTCTAGTAAACACCTTCATTAAAATTAATTTGGCAAACCTCTTTGAAAGAGAAAGGGCTCCTCTGTGGATATCCTCCTGCAGGGGATGGTTTCGGCCTTTCTTCCAGGAATGGGAGACAGGAGGCCAAGCGAAAGACCTGCGTGTACCCCATGGGCACCTCCCGGCTTATGCCGCCCCGGTTCTGAAGGTTGTTCGTCGGTGGGGTCTGGAGGCGAGGGAGATCAAGACCATGTCGAGAAAATTTCTTGACAGAAAGGTCTTGTTGACCTGCTTCCAGAAGCCCCTGGCGCTCAGGGACTGCCCAAGTAGCGACCTCGGGGTGGGATTAAAACTTTTAAACTCTGTGAGGATTCCCCAGAAGTTTTGGGATCTGGCTTGGCGCTGCTTCCATGGGAGGCTGTATGTAAGGGGCAATCTGAAGTACAGAAACTCCGATGAAAGAGGTTGTCCTCGGGAGGAGTGCGATGACACGCTGGAAAGCATGGACCATTTCTTGCTTCAGTGTCCCTTCAATGCAGAGGTTTACAAACGGGTGGGTGCCTCCATCGGTTGGCCCGGTCTGACCAACCTCTCCTACGCTGGTTGGGCCTATGGGGCATTCGGAGACCTGGGTGGAAGGGATCATTGCACTTCTTTTTTAGTTAGTTTAGTGATCAGGTATTTCACGTGGAACGCACGGTGCTTAGTATCGACTCAGTGTAAAATCCTCCTGGAGGACGAGGTGTGTAGGAATATCATGGGTGACCTGGTGAAGGTCCGGTCTCTGGAGGTTGAGAAACTGGGTGCATCCAAGGCCTCTCGACTTTGGAGGGGCTTCAATTTTAGGGTGCCCTAGGTGGAACCAACCTTCAGGGGGAGGGGAGGGAGTGCCCCTGGGTATTAGACTGGAGGTGGGGGTCTGCACCTGGCCATGACACCGGGAAATAGCGATAGGGACAGAATGAGAGACAGCAGGAGGGACAGATTAGTTTATAAAGTAATAAGGGATAGAGATAGGGCAAGCAGCATAGGTTTAGCGATAGGGACCGGGGTGGTGGTTGGGGGTTGGCTTTGGCCTCTGGGCTGGTGCTCTAGGGGGGCTTTCCTCTCTCTCTCCTCTGGTGATGGGCTGAGTAAGCACAAGTAGGTTTTTGTTTTGAGCTTTTTGGAGACAGAAAAAGGGCTTACAAGCAGCCAAACTTAGGTTTTCGGGTTATTGTATACAGTATGATATTTTGTTATAGTTATGTGTCGGTATGATTATATGGTGTATAGGTGTATGCATGGGTTTGAGTGAATGTTTAGATAAGATGGGCAGTAGATAGGTGGGGTGGGGGGCCTGGGGGTGTGCCCATCCCGATTCTGGACTACGTGGACGTGAGGAGGACATGAGACGTGGGATCGGGCTGGGTGGGTGATGTGTTGGGTGGTGGGGGCCAGCATCTGAACTATGCGGACATGGAAGGACATGAGGCGTGATGCTGGTTGGGGGAGGTGATGGGTGGTGATGGATAAGTTAGTGTGTACAGGGTTAGGTATGAATGTGGATAAGTTAATAAAATAAAATAAAATAAAAAAAAAAAAAAAAAAAAAAAAAGTAAAAAATATATAAAAAAAAAAAAAAAAAATAATAATTGAAAAAAATTAGAAAAAAAATAAATAAATATATATATATATATATATATTTTTGTTTTTTGTGTTTTGTTCTTTTCTTTTCATTTACATGGTGCACTGGAGTAAGTGCACCATGGGATGGTAACTTTTATTTTCAGAGTTTATTATTATTATTATTATTATTATTTTGTTTATATTATTATTGTGATTATTATTTTTTTTGTTTTATATATGTCTTGATTTTTTTTTTTAGGGGGCCATTGGTTGGCACATGGTTTTTAAGAGTATGTTGTATATAGTGTTATAGTTATGTTTTCTTGGGGTTAGGGGGGTTTAGGTGTGTGTATGAATGAGTATGGGATTATAGTTATGTATGCATGGGGATTTATGTAAGAAGGGCCAGGCTGGGTAAATTGTACAGAAATGTACATAAGTTTTGTTTTGTTGTGTTTGTTTTGTAAATACCGTTTATTTTGTAATGTTTTATATTTTTCTATTAAAAGAGTAGCAGCAGTGACCAGCAAGGAGGGAGGTTGTGTGAGTGAGAGCTGCTGTGTGTGTGGAGTTGAGTGGACCACACCCGGAATCCAGGGAGTTTCCTTTCTTTCACCAGCCCAGGTTTCTATCACCTGCCTGGGCTAAGGAAGCTTCCCTGAAGGAGGCTCCATTCATACATGGAGCCTCAGACCTCTACCCCCTGGAGCATGCAGGCGGGGGGTAGGGGGTCTTCCCAACCTGCTGGGAGCGTGCAGCCAGCATCAGGGGTGAGAAGGTCATCCCGTGGAAAGATCTGTGCGGCCCCCCCTGATGCTGGGGCTCTGGAAGGAGCCAGGAGGAGAGACATGGAGGATCATCCAGGTGGAGGACCAGAAGGCCCAGCGAGGCCAGATGCCCGACCAAGGGACCAGAGCACGGTCGAGGAGTGGGGGCTACTTCGGTCAGGAGAGTCTGTGGAGACGTTCAGCTCCCGCCTAGCTGCCCGGCTGGAAGAATACCGGGACCTCGGTAAGTCCCTGCGGCGGCTGCGGGAAGATCTGGCGGCCGCAAGGGGACGAGCAGCTAAAACATCAGGCGCCAAGAGGTCCCGGTATAATCTACAGGTAAAGGAAATACTGGAAGAAATTAATATGGTGGAGGAGAGAAAGATGGAGATTGTGGTCGGTGGGGGAGCCTTCGGGGAGAAATTGGAGAATGATGAAAGGTTTTCCCTGATGGCGTCCCCCACGCAAAGTAATGAAACCCCCTGCAAAAGGGGAGTAAAGGCATTGGCTGCAAAAAGTGCAGAGGCAGTGGAGGCCGCAAAAGTGGAGGCCGCAAAAGTGGAGGCCGCAAAAGTGGAGGCCGCAAAATTGGAGGCCGCAAAATTGGAGGCCGCAAAATTGGAGGCCGCAGAAGTGGAGGCCGCAGAAGTGGAGGCCACAGAAATGGAGGAAAGCGTGGAGGTGGAGAGGACGCCTACCCGGGAGGAGACGGGCTCGGAGGACCCCTGGGAGGGCAGTAATGGAGGGGCAAGTGGGGAACTTTCCTGCAGCCAAGGTGTGCAAGACATTGAATCGGGCAGTGGGCACCCCCCGGGGTTGCTCACGCAAATACGGCTGCAGGAGTCCCCAGTGTCCCTCCAGAACTTTACTTTTGGAGCTGAGTTGCCACCAGAGGAGGACAAAGTACAGAAGAAGAAGCTTTGGAAGTTAAGGCGGAAGAAAACAAAGGCGAAGACAGGTGGGGTATCCTATAAATATTCCTACCTGTCTTCCTTGCGTTCCGGACCGGGTGAGAGCTCGGTTCGGGACGCAAACCCCGCAAATCCCCCAGCTCCGGCCTCTGCAGTGGGGTCGTGGCGTGTATGTGGGCAGAAAGATATGGTGCTGGTTTTGAGCAATGTGGCCAAGATGGCGCCAGACGCCGTCTCCTGTAAAGGAGGTGGTGTCGATGGCCACGTGGCGCTAGGGGGCGTGTCCCCGTGTCCGGCGGATGGGGAACCTCAGAAGCCGGTCTCTGGCGCAAGCCGGAGGCCGGGGGACAGGGGGAACCGGAAACCGGATGTGGCGCCGAAAAACCGGAAGTCCGCTGGTCATGTGACTCGGCCGGCGGACGCACCAGAAAGTGTTGCGGCAGCGAGTGGTGGCGGTAGGAGAGGCTTCGGCACTGCTGGCCATCCCCCGACGGGAGGGGGGGGTGGTTTGGTGCCGGGAGCGGCTCTAGCTGTTCCTGCGGCCCCTCCATCTGCATCGCCGCAAGGCGGTGGGAGGGGTTTAGCGGGCACGGGGGGTGACGGCACCCCTCCTCCCGAACATTGCAATGGTGGCGCAGCAGAAATGGAGGTCGGTGAAGCGGAGGGTGCTGAGGGATTGCCGCCTGAGATATCCGGCGGCGCCCCAGAAGTAGCGGCACCTGATGATGTGGAGACCCCAAAAACAACATATATAAAGCCTATGGACAAAAGGAAGAACTCCGTTACCAGCCTGGCCGGTATGAAAGTTGTGGAGAGGAATGTAAGTGAAAATGTAAATATTAATGGTAATGTTAGTAGTGTTGGTAATATTGTTGGTGGTGGTAATGTTGTGGATGTTAATGTGGGTTGTAATATTGTGGGGGGAGTGTCAACCATTGGCGGGCCGGTTGCTCCTTCTGCCAGAGCGCCCGGCAGGTCGTATGCGGGCGTTGTGGTGGGGGGACCGTCGGCCCACCCATCCTCATCTTCTGGGCCCGGGGACGGCAGTTTGCAACAGCGCCTCCTAGAAGCCTTAAGGGAGGGGAAGCAGACGATAACAGTAGGGGGAGTGCAGAAGGACCTATCCTTTTGGATAAATAGGTATGGTCTGGATGCCTTCCGAGAGAGACGGGGAGATCAGTGGTCGCTCCCAACAACCGGGCCGGCCGTGGCCAGGAGGAATGTGGTCCGTCTCCAGTGGCGTGGCAATGATGCGTGCCCTCCTCGTAAGAGGGTGGTGGAGCTGCTGCTGGAGATGGGCTTCAAGGCGAGTGACATCTACGCCTTGATACATCCTCATGGTACGGCTGAGTTTGACATCAGCTTTGTTCAGCCGGGGGGCCTTGAGGTCTTCTGGGGGAACTATGAGCTGGTGAAAAGCGAGCCCGGCTGGCGAGGGTTTGCTGCGCAAGCAATCTCTCGCCAGAATGGTCTCAGGAAAGTGACCGTTCTTACCCGTAACGAGTCGCTTTCCTGTGTGGACATCATGACCTGGTTGGGAAGATACGGTGAGGTAGCAGAGATGCCACGGAAGAACTGCGATGAGTTTGGCATCTGGTCGGGAGCCTGGACGTTTATGGTTAAACTTAAGCGTCTGGGGCAGACGGTGTCCCACATACCATCATCTGCTTTCTTGGGAAGAGATCGAATCCTTGTCTTCTACCAGGGGCAGCCGAAGCTGTGTCACCGGTGTGGCGACCCCTCACACTTGAGCGCAGGCTGCACTGTGCAGAAGTGCGCTCATTGTGGGGGGGTAGGCCATCTGGCCGCATCGTGTGAGCAGATTAGGTGTAACCTGTGTGGTGACCTAGGTCACCCTTTCAGTCGGTGTCCGCGCTCAGTCGTCAATGTCTGTTCCAACCCTACGGAGAATGTAAGGAGGGAGGTCTCCGTGGGCGAGGGGGCGGACAGAGACGATAGAGCCCAAGAGCAAAGGACGAACGCCAGGAGGGGACCCCCTTCTCGTCAGAGAAGGGTGGAAAAACGCAGAAGGGAACGAGAGCTGAGGAGGACCCAGGAAACTGGGGACTCCTCTGGCTCGGACCTGGATGCCCCCCAGGATACTGATGCTCTTGGGGGGGCCGTACTGGACGAGGAGATAAGGAGGAAAGAGAGAGAGCAGAGGGCTGAGGACTCCCAGTCCTCCCACTATGAAAGTGTGGAAGAGGAAGGGAGGTCACAGCCTAAAACAAAACAGGGGACACCGGGTAACATCAAAACAGGGCTAAAAACATCTGGCTCTGCCCCGGCCAAGGAAGGCAAAACCTGCACCCCCCTGGTGTGCTCCCCCAACCGATACCGTGTTCTCATGGATATTCCAGACCCCCAGGCCGGGGGGGAGAGCACGGTAGGGAGTCTAGGAGTCGTTGAGCCTCCTCTTCTGCGGGGGCCACTGTCCCCGGGGGAGGGGGTCGGCCCGGACCCAGGAGATGAGAATGGGAGGGGGGTGGTGGAGGTTATGGACTCCTCAAAAACAAAAAAAAGAGGTAAAGAGGGTGAGGGGTCCTCCTCAGAGGAGAAAGCAAGGGGTGGGAAGAAGAAAACCGTCTAACTCAATCATTTATGATGGCGGCACCCACTCCGTTGACGCTGGCATCGATTAACGTTGCCAGCATTAAGTCGAATATGGCTAGATTTGCAGCCTTTGATTTTCTCGGCCGGGTTGAAGCTGACATTTTGTTTTTGCAGGAGACCAGACTGTCACTTTTGGCAGAGGTCGTGAAAGCTAGGAGGGAGTGGCGACGTGGGCCCTCCTACTGGTCTCTTGCGGCTGAGCCATATAGCGGGGTGGCGGTACTTTTTACCGCACCGGTCACATGTCGGCGGATGATCGAGTTAGAAATGGGGCGGTGCTTGATCTTAGATGTTCTCATGAGGGGACAAGAACTAAGACTTATCAACATCTACGGTCCCCAGACAAAGTGGGACCGGAAAAGTCTCTTCATGAGGATTAAGCCCTTCCTTTTTACAGGCCGACAAGTCATTTTTGGAGGGGACTTTAACACTGTCGTTAGGCCCCAAGACAGAGGAGGTTCCAGAAAGGTACTGGCCTATGATAGTGTCGAGTTGAATAGAATAGCTAGTGATGCTCGCCTGGAGGACATCCACATTCGGTATACCCCAGGCCACTCGGGATTCACCTATCATAGTGGTAGTCGTAGGTCCAGAATAGACAGGTTTTTTTTAAAGGAGGACGCCATCTCTTCGGCAGTGTCCGTCGTTGAGGTGGAGTTCTCCGATCACTGTATGATTATGTTTTCTTTGAATGTTGCAGAGTCCCTCCAGATGGGAAGAGGTATATGGAGGCTGAATTCTACTCTCCTGGAAGAAGCAGAGATAAGACAGGCCTTCGAGGATTTTCTTCAGAGCCAGGTACCTTTATTGGATCTAGGTGGTACTAAGTCTGAGTGGTGGGAGGTGTTCAAAGAACGGGTGGCTGAGTTTTTCCGTCAGATCTCGTGCCTCAGGTCTATGAGCAGGTATCGCCTGTATCAAGACATGAGGAGGAAACTCGAACATCTAGTCTCAACCGGAGGTAGCCGTGAGGAAATCTCCGTGGTGAAAGCTCTGCTCAAAAGATGCCAATATGATAGGCACACGTCTTTGGTTCTTGAACGGGATTTCGGGAGGTACCGCTCGCCCGACCCTTACAAGAACTGCAAGATGTCAGTGAGTCGTAAGGTGGTGACAGGACTGGTAGATAGTACAGGCTCCCTGATGAGATCCAAATCAGGGATCCTGGAGGTCATCAGATCCTTTTATTCGCAGCTTTTGGGTGAGCAGGATCTAAACCGAGACGAAATGTCGGCTTTCCTGGCTGAAACCATCCCTGAGCCAGGAGCAGACCCCTCGCTTGGTGTTTTGACAGAGTCGATCAAGGAAGAGGAAGTGATGCTGGCGATTGATGGGTTGGCCATCAAAAAGTCGCCAGGCCCAGATGGCTTAACATCTGAGTTTTATAAGGCTTTTAAGGGAACCTTAGTTCCCCTCTTGACTGCGGTTTTTAATGAGTGCCTCTCCTCGGGCGCTCTTCCAAAGTCAATGGGCAAGTCGGCCTTGATCATTCTGTCAAAGGGTAAGGATTCGACACGTATTGAGAACTGGCGTCCCATAGCGCTCCTCAATACGGACAGAAAGGTTCTCGCAAAAGTACTGTTTAATCGGCTGGTGAAGTTTGCACCCCGGCTCCTTTCGTCGGCCCAGCATTGCTCTGTTCCAGGCCGCAGCACCTTTAGTGCTGTCCTCAGTGTCAGAGAGGCAGTGGAGCAGGGACATTCTGGCCGATGGGAGGGGTACATGCTGTCCTTGGATCAGGCCAAAGCTTTTGACCGGGTGAATCACAAGTACCTTTGGTCAGTCCTTCTGAGGTATGGCCTACCGGGTGAGTTCGTTAATTGGCTCCAGACCCTATACGCTGGGGCTGAGTCTTTTGCACTGGTGAACGGTTGGACTGGAACCCCCTTTGAGGTTGGGTCTGGTGTCCGCCAGGGTTGTCCCTTAAGCCCCTTGCTGTATGTTTTCGCGATCGACCCCTTTCTTAGGCGGCTCGATCGTGGGCCATTGGCGGGGGTGGGGATGGACTTGGAGGAGCCGGAAGCCACTCAGAGGGTGGTTGCGTACGCGGATGACGTCACTATCTTTGTCTCCTCGAGAGGGGAGGCAGAGTGGGTGATGTCAGAAGTTGAGCGCTACTCACGGGCATCTGGGTCCAGGATCAACCGGGACAAGTGTGAAAGTCTCTGGCTGGGGGGAGGGGATCCTAGTTTTGATCTCCCGGACACCCTCCCAGAGCCCAAAGGGTCTGCTAAAATCTTAGGCATTGAATTTGGCCCGGGTGATTACCCCATGAAAAACTGGGAAGGTAGGCTATCAATAGCTGCCCAGAAGGTTGGCCAATGGAAGGGATGGTCTTTGTCCCTTAGGGAAAGGGTTCACCTGGCCAAGGCTTACCTGATGCCCATGTTGCTCTACCTTGGCAGCGTGTGCATGTTGCCAGAACCTCTCTGGACTCGGGTCTATAGCCTGTTCTTCCAACTGTTATGGGGAAACAGGCTTAACCTAATCAAGAGGGAGGTTACTTACCTACCGAGGAAACTAGGTGGGTTAGGTATGGTTAACCCAGTGGTGTTTCTAGTAAACACCTTCATTAAAATTAATTTGGCAAACCTCTTTGAAAGAGAAAGGGCTCCTCTGTGGATATCCTCCTGCAGGGGATGGTTTCGGCCTTTCTTCCAGGAATGGGAGACAGGAGGCCAAGCGAAAGACCTGCGTGTACCCCATGGGCACCTCCCGGCTTATGCCGCCCCGGTTCTGAAGGTTGTTCGTCGGTGGGGTCTGGAGGCGAGGGAGATCAAGACCATGTCGAGAAATTTTCTTGACAGAAAGGTCTTGTTGACCTGCTTCCAGAAGCCCCTGGCGCTCAGGGACTGCCCAAGTAGCGACCTCGGGGTGGGATTAAAACTTTTAAACTCTGTGAGGATTCCCCAGAAGTTTTGGGATCTGGCTTGGCGCTGCTTCCATGGGAGGCTGTATGTAAGGGGCAATCTGAAGTACAGAAACTCCGATGAAAGAGGTTGTCCTCGGGAGGAGTGCGATGACACGCTGGAAAGCATGGACCATTTCTTGCTTCAGTGTCCCTTCAATGCAGAGGTTTACAAACGGGTGGGTGCCTCCATCGGTTGGCCCGGTCTGACCAACCTCTCCTACGCTGGTTGGGCCTATGGGGCATTCGGAGACCTGGGTGGAAGGGATCATTGCACTTCTTTTTTAGTTAGTTTAGTGATCAGGTATTTCACGTGGAACGCACGGTGCTTAGTATCGACTCAGTGTAAAATCCTCCTGGAGGACGAGGTGTGTAGGAATATCATGGGTGACCTGGTGAAGGTCCGGTCTCTGGAGGTTGAGAAACTGGGTGCATCCAAGGCCTCTCGACTTTGGAGGGGCTTCAATTTTAGGGTGCCCTAGGTGGAACCAACCTTCAGGGGGAGGGGAGGGAGTGCCCCTGGGTATTAGACTGGAGGTGGGGGTCTGCACCTGGCCATGACACCGGGAAATAGCGATAGGGACAGAATGAGAGACAGCAGGAGGGACAGATTAGTTTATAAAGTAATAAGGGATAGAGATAGGGCAAGCAGCATAGGTTTAGCGATAGGGACCGGGGTGGTGGTTGGGGGTTGGCTTTGGCCTCTGGGCTGGTGCTCTGGGGGGCTTTCCTCTCTCTCTCCTCTGGTGATGGGCTGAGTAAGCACAAGTAGGTTTTTGTTTTGAGCTTTTTGGAGACAGAAAAAGGGCTTACAAGCAGCCAAACTTAGGTTTTCGGGTTATTGTATACAGTATGATATTTTGTTATAGTTATGTGTCGGTATGATTATATGGTGTATAGGTGTATGCATGGGTTTGAGTGAATGTTTAGATAAGATGGGCAGTAGATAGGTGGGGTGGGGGGCCTGGGGGTGTGCCCATCCCGATTCTGGACTACGTGGACGTGAGGAGGACATGAGACGTGGGATCGGGCTGGGTGGGTGATGTGTTGGGTGGTGGGGGCCAGCATCTGAACTATGCGGACATGGAAGGACATGAGGCGTGATGCTGGTTGGGGGAGGTGATGGGTGGTGATGGATAAGTTAGTGTGTACAGGGTTAGGTATGAATGTGGATAAGTTAATAAAATAAAATAAAAAAAAGTAAAAAATATATAAAAAAAAAAAAAAAAAAAAAAAAAAAATAATAATTGAAAAAATTAGAAAAAAATAAATAAATATATATATATATATATATATATATATTTTTTTGGTTTTTGTGTTTTGTTCTTTTCTTTTCATTTACATGGTGCACTGGAGTAAGTGCACCATGGGATGGTAACTTTTATTTTCAGAGTTTATTATTATTATTATTATTATTATTTTGTTTATATTATTATTGTGATTATTATTTTTTTGTTTTATATATATCTTGATTTTTTTTTTTTTTTTTAGGGGGCCATTGGTTGGCACATGGTTTTTAAGAGTATGTTGTATATAGTGTTATAGTTATGTTTTCTTGGGGTTAGGGGGGTTTAGGTGTGTGTACGAATGAGTATGGGATTATAGTTATGTATGCATGGGGATTTATGTAAGAAGGGCCAGGCTGGGTAAATTGTACAGAAATGTACATAAGTTTTGTTTTGTTGTGTTTGTTTTGTAAATACCGTTTATTTTGTAATGTTTTATATTTTTCTATTAAAAGAGTAGCAGCAGTGACCAGCAAGGAGGGAGGTTGTGTGTGAGAGAGCTGCTGTGTGTGTGTGTTTAGTGGACCACACCCGAGATCCAGGGAGTTTCCTTTCTTTCACCAGCCCAGGTTTCTATCACCTGCCTGGGCTAAGGAAGCTTCCCTGAAGGAGGCTCCATTCATACATGGAGCCTCAGACCTCTACCCCCTGGAGCATGCAGGCGGGGGGTAGGGGGTCTTCCCAACCTGCTGGGAGCGTGCAGCCAGCATCAGGGGTGAGAAGGTCATCCCGTGTAAAGATCTGTGCGGCCCCCCCTGATGCTGGGGCTCTGGAAGGAGCCAGGAGGAGAGACATGGAGGATCATCATCCAGGTGGAGGACCAGAAGGCCCAGCGAGGCCAGATGCCCGACCAAGGGACCAGAGCACGGTTGAGGAGTGGGGGCTACTTCGGTCAGGAGAGTCTGTGGAGACGTTCAGCTCCCGCCTAGCTGCCCGGCTGGAAGAATACCGGGACCTCGGTAAGTCCCTGCGGCGGCTGCGGGAAGATCTGGCGGCCGCAAGGGGACGAGCAGCTAAAACATCAGGCGCCAAGAGGTCCCGGTATAACCTACAGGTAAAGGAAATACTGGAAGAAATTAATATGGTGGAGGAGAGAAAGATGGAGATTGTGGTCGGTGGGGGAGCCTTCGGGGAGAAATTGCAGAATGATGAAAGGTTTTCCCTGATGGCGTCCCCCACGCAAAGTAATGAAACCCCCTGCAAAAGGGGAGTAAAGGCATTGGCTGCTAAAAGTGCAGAGGCAGTGGAGGCCGCAAAAGTGGAGGCCGCAAAAGTGGAGGCCGCAAAAGTGGAGGCCGCAAAAGTGGAGGCCGCAAAAGTGGAGGCCGCAAAAGTGGAGGCCGCAAAATTGGAGGCCGCAGAAGTGGAGGCCACAGAAATGGAGGATAGCGTGGAGGTGGAGAGGACGCCTACCCGGGAGGAGATGGGCTCGGAGGACCCCTGGGAGGGCAGTAATGGAGGGGCAAGTGGGGAACTTTCCTGCAGCCAAGGTGTGCAAGACATTGAATCGGGCAGTGGGCACCCCCCGGGGTTGCTCACGCAAATACGGCTGCAGGAGTCCCCAGTGTCCCTCCAGAACTTTACTTTTGGAGCTGAGTTGCCACCAGAGGAGGACAAAGTACAGAAGAAGAAGCTTTGGAAGTTAAGGCGGAAGAAAACAAAGGCGAAGACAGGTGGGGTATCCTATAAATATTCCTACCTGTCTTCCTTGCGTTCCGGACCGGGTGAGAGCTCGGTTCGGGACGCAAACCCCACAAATCCCCCAGCTCCGGCCTCTGCAGTGGGGTCGTGGCGGGTATGTGGGCAGAAAAATATGGTGCTGGTTTTGAGCAATGTGGCCAAGATGGCGCCAGATGCCGTCTCCTGTAAAGGAGGTGGTGTCGATGGCCACGTGGCGCTAGGGGGCGTGTCCCCGTGTCCGGCGGATGGGGAACCTCAGAAGCCGGTCTCTGGCGCAAGCCGGAGGCCGGGGGACGGGGGGAACCGGAAACCGGATGTGGCGCCGGAAAACCGGAAGTCCGCTGGTCATGTGACGCGGCCGGCGGACGCACCAAAAAGTGTTGCGGCAGCGAGTGGTGGCGGTAGGAGAGGCTCCGGCACTGCTGGCCATCCCCCGACGGGAGGGGGGGTTGGTTTGGTGCCGGGAGCGGCTCTAGCGGTGCCTGCGGCCCCTCCATCTGCATCGCCGCAAGGCGGTGGGAGGGGTTTAGCGGGCACGGGGGGTGACGGCACCCCTCCTCCCGAACATTGTATTGGTGGCGCAGCAGATATGGAGGTCGGTGAAGCGGAGGGTGCTGAGGGATTGCCGCCTGAGATATCCGGCGGCGCCCCAGAAGTAGCGGCACCTGATGATGTGGAGACCCCAAAAACAACATATATAAAGCCTATGGACAAAAGGAAGAACTCCGTTACCAGCCTGGCCGGTATGAAAGTTGTGGAGAGGAATGTAAGTGAAAATGTAAATATTAATGGTAATGTTAGTAGTGTTGGTAATATTGTTGGTGGTGGTAATGTTGTGGATGTTAATGTGGGTTGTAATATTGTGGGGGGAGTGTCAACCATTGGCGGGCCGGTTGCTCCTTCTGCCAGAGCGCCCGGCAGGTCGTATGCGGGCGTTGTGGTGGGGGGACCGTCGGCCCACCCATCCTCATCTTCTGGGCCCGGGGACGGCAGTTTGCAACAGCGCCTCCTAGAAGCCTTAAGGGAGGGGAAGCAGACGATAACAGTAGGGGGAGTGCAGAAGGACCTATCCTTTTGGATAAATAGGTATGGTCTGGATGCCTTCCGAGAGAGACGGGGAGATCAGTGGTCGCTCCCAACAACCGGGCCGGCCGTGGCCAGGAGGAATGTGGTCCGTCTCCAGTGGCGTGGCAATGATGCGTGCCCTCCTCGTAAGAGGGTGGTGGAGCTGCTGCTGGAGATGGGCTTCAAGGCGAGTGACATCTACGCCTTGATACATCCTCATGGTACGGCTGAGTTTGACATCAGCTTTGTTCAGCCGGGGGGCCTTGAGGTCTTCTGGGGGAACTATGAGCTGGTGAAAAGCGAGCCCGGCTGGCGAGGGTTTGCTGCGCAAGCAATCTCTCGCCAGAATGGTCTCAGGAAAGTGACCGTTCTTACCCGTAACGAGTCGCTTTCCTGTGTGGACATCATGACCTGGTTGGGAAGATACGGTGAGGTAGCAGAGATGCCACGGAAGAACTGCGATGAGTTTGGCATCTGGTCGGGAGCCTGGACGTTTATGGTTAAACTTAAGCGTCTGGGGCAGACGGTGTCCCACATACCATCATCTGCTTTCTTGGGAAGAGATCGAATCCTTGTCTTCTACCAGGGGCAGCCGAAGCTGTGTCACCGGTGTGGCGACCCCTCACACTTGAGCGCAAGCTGCACTGTGCAGAAGTGCGCTCATTGTGGGGGGGTAGGCCATCTGGCCGCATCGTGTGAGCAGATTAGGTGTAACCTGTGTGGTGACCTAGGTCACCCTTTCAGTCGGTGTCCGCGCTCAGTCGTCAATGTCTGTTCCAACCCTACGGAGAATGTAAGGAGGGAGGTCTCCGTGGGCGAGGGGGCGGACAGAGACGATAGAGCCCAAGAGCAAAGGACGAACGCCAGGAGGGGACCCCCTTCTCGTCAGAGAAGGGTGGAAAAACGCAGAAGGGAACGAGAGCTGAGGAGGACCCAGGAAACTGGGGACTCCTCTGGCTCGGACCTGGATGCCCCCCAGGATACTGATGCTCTTGGGGGGGCCGTACTGGACGAGGAGATAAGGAGGATAGAGAGAGAGCAGAGGGCTGAGGACTCCCAGTCCTCCCACTATGAAAGTGTGGAAGAGGAAGGGAGGTCACAGCCTAAAACAAAACAGGGGACACCGGGTAACATCAAAACAGGGCTAAAAACATCTGGCCCTGCCCCGGCCAAGGAAGGCAAAACCTGCACCCCCCTGGTGTGCTCCCCCAACCGATACCGTGTTCTCATGGATATTCCAGACCCCCAGGACGGGGGGGAGAGCACGGTAGGGAGTCTAGGTGTCGTTGAGCCTCCTCTTCTGCGGGGGCCACTGTCCCCGGGGGAGGGGGTCGGCCCGGACCCAGGAGATGAGAATGGGAGGGGGGTGGTGGAGGTTATGGACTCCTCAAAAACAAAAAAAAGAGGTAAAGAGGGTGAGGGGTCCTCCTCAGAGGAGAAAGCAAGGGGTGGGAAGAAGAAAACCGTCTAACTCAATCATTTATGATGGCGGCACCCACTCCGTTGACGCTGGCATCGATTAACGTTGCCAGCATTAAGTCGAATATGGCTAGATTTGCAGCCTTTGATTTTCTCGGCCGGGTTGAAGCTGACATTTTGTTTTTGCAGGAGACCAGACTGTCACTTTTGGCAGAGGTCGTGAAAGCTAGGAGGGAGTGGCGACGTGGGCCCTCCTACTGGTCTCTTGCGGCTGAGCCATATAGCGGGGTGGCGGTACTTTTTACCGCACCGGTCACATGCCGGCGGATGATCGAGTTAGAAATGGGGCGGTGCTTGATCTTAGATGTTCTCATGAGGGGACAAGAACTAAGACTCATTAACATCTACGGTCCCCAGACAAAGTGGGACCGGAAAAGTCTCTTCATGAGGATTAAGCCCTTCCTTTTTACAGGCCGACAAGTCATTTTTGGAGGGGACTTTAACACTGTCGTTAGGCCCCAAGACAGAGGAGGTTCCAGAAAGGTACTGGCCTATGATAGTGTCGAGTTGAATAGAATAGCTAGTGATGCTCGCCTGGAGGACATCCACATTCGGTATACCCCAGGCCACTCGGGATTCACCTATCATAGTGGTAGTCGTAGATCCAGAATAGACAGGTTTTTTTTAAAGGAGGACGCCATCTCTTCGGCAGTGTCCGTCGTTGAGGTGGAGTTCTCCGATCACTGTATGATTATGTTTTCTTTGAATGTTGCAGAGTCCCTCCAGATGGGAAGAGGTATATGGAGGCTGAATTCTACTCTCCTGGAAGAAGCAGAGATAAGACAGGCCTTCGAGGATTTTCTTCAGAGCCAGGTACCTTTATTGGATCTAGGTGGTACTAAGTCTGAGTGGTGGGAGGTGTTCAAAGAACGGGTGGCTGAGTTTTTCCGTCAGATCTCGTGCCTCAGGTCTATGAGCAGGTATCGCCTGTATCAAGACATGAGGAGGAAACTCGAACATCTAGTCTCAACCGGAGGTAGCCGTGAGGAAATCTCCGTGGTGAAAGCTCTGCTCAAAAGATGCCAATATGATAGGCACACGTCTTTGGTTCTTGAACGGGATTTCGGGAGGTACCGCTCGCCCGACCCTTACAAGAACTGCAAGATGTCAGTGAGTCGTAAGGTGGTGACAGGACTGGTAGATAGTACAGGCTCCCTGATGAGATCCAAATCAGGGATCCTGGAGGTCATCAGATCCTTTTATTCGCAGCTTTTGGGTGAGCAGGATCTAAACCGAGACGAAATGTCGGCTTTCCTGGCTGAAACCATCCCTGAGCCAGGAGCAGACCCCTCGCTTGGTGTTTTGACAGAGTCGATCAAGGAAGAGGAAGTGATGCTGGCGATTGATGGGTTGGCCATCAAAAAGTCGCCAGGCCCAGATGGCTTAACATCTGAGTTTTATAAGGCTTTTAAGGGAACCTTAGTTCCCCTCTTGACTGCGGTTTTTAATGAGTGCCTCTCCTCGGGCGCTCTTCCAAAGTCAATGGGCAAGTCGGCCTTGATCATTCTGTCAAAGGGTAAGGATTCGACACGTATTGAGAACTGGCGTCCCATAGCGCTCCTCAATACGGACAGAAAGGTTCTCGCAAAAGTACTGTTTAATCGGCTGGTGAAGTTTGCACCCCGGCTCCTTTCGTCGGCCCAGCATTGCTCTGTTCCAGGCCGCAGCACCTTTAGTGCTGTCCTCAGTGTCAGAGAGGCAGTGGAGCAGGGACATTCTGGCCGATGGGAGGGGTACATGCTGTCCTTGGATCAGGCCAAAGCTTTTGACCGGGTGAATCACAAGTACCTTTGGTCAGTCCTTCTGAGGTATGGCCTACCGGGTGAGTTCGTTAATTGGCTCCAGACCCTATACGCTGGGGCTGAGTCTTTTGCACTGGTGAACGGTTGGACTGGAACCCCCTTTGAGGTTGGGTCTGGTGTCCGCCAGGGTTGTCCCTTAAGCCCCTTGCTGTATGTTTTCGCGATCGACCCCTTTCTTAGGCGGCTCGATCGTGGGCCATTGGCGGGGGTGGGGATGGACTTGGAGGAGCCGGAAGCCACTCAGAGGGTGGTTGCGTACGCGGATGACATCACTATCTTTGTCTCCTCGAGAGGGGAGGCAGAGTGGGTGATGTCAGAAGTTGAGCGCTACTCACGGGCATCTGGGTCCAGGATCAACCGGGACAAGTGTGAAAGTCTCTGGCTGGGGGGAGGGGATCCTAGTTTTGATCTCCCGGACACCCTCCCAGAGCCCAAAGGGTCTGCTAAAATCTTAGGCATTGAATTTGGCCCGGGTGATTACCCCATGAAAAACTGGGAAGGTAGGCTATCAATAGCTGCCCAGAAGGTTGGCCAATGGAAGGGATGGTCTTTGTCCCTTAGGGAAAGGGTTCACCTGGCCAAGGCTTACCTGATGCCCATGTTGCTCTACCTTGGCAGCGTGTGCATGTTGCCAGAACCTCTCTGGACTCGGGTCTATAGCCTGTTCTTCCAACTGTTATGGGGAAACAGGCTTAACCTAATCAAGAGGGAGGTTACTTACCTACCGAGGAAACTAGGTGGGTTAGGTATGGTTAACCCAGTGGTGTTTCTAGTAAACACCTTCATTAAAATTAATTTGGCAAACCTCTTTGAAAGAGAAAGGGCTCCTCTGTGGATATCCTCCTGCAGGGGATGGTTTCGGCCTTTCTTCCAGGAATGGGAGACAGGAGGCCAAGCGAAAGACCTGCGTGTACCCCATGGGCACCTCCCGGCTTATGCCGCCCCGGTTCTGAAGGTTGTTCGTCGGTGGGGTCTGGAGGCGAGGGAGATCAAGACCATGTCGAGAAAATTTCTTGACAGAAAGGTCTTGTTGACCTGCTTCCAGAAGCCCCTGGCGCTCAGGGACTGCCCAAGTAGCGACCTCGGGGTGGGATTAAAACTTTTAAACTCTGTGAGGATTCCCCAGAAGTTTTGGGATCTGGCTTGGCGCTGCTTCCATGGGAGGCTGTATGTAAGGGGCAATCTGAAGTACAGAAACTCCGATGAAAGAGGTTGTCCTCGGGAGGAGTGCGATGACACGCTGGAAAGCATGGACCATTTCTTGCTTCAGTGTCCCTTCAATGCAGAGGTTTACAAACGGGTGGGTGCCTCCATCGGTTGGCCCGGTCTGACCAACCTCTCCTACGCTGGTTGGGCCTATGGGGCATTCGGAGACCTGGGTGGAAGGGATCATTGCACTTCTTTTTTAGTTAGTTTAGTGATCAGGTATTTCACGTGGAACGCACGGTGCTTAGTATCGACTCAGTGTAAAATCCTCCTGGAGGACGAGGTGTGTAGGAATATCATGGGTGACCTGGTGAAGGTCCGGTCTCTGGAGGTTGAGAAACTGGGTGCATCCAAGGCCTCTCGACTTTGGAGGGGCTTCAATTTTAGGGTGCCCTAGGTGGAACCAACCTTCAGGGGGAGGGGAGGGAGTGCCCCTGGGTATTAGACTGGAGGTGGGGGTCTGCACCTGGCCATGACACCGGGAAATAGCGATAGGGACAGAATGAGAGACAGCAGGAGGGACAGATTAGTTTATAAAGTAATAAGGGATAGAGATAGGGCAAGCAGCATAGGTTTAGCGATAGGGACCGGGGTGGTGGTTGGGGGTTGGCTTTGGCCTCTGGGCTGGTGCTCTAGGGGGGCTTTCCTCTCTCTCTCCTCTGGTGATGGGCTGAGTAAGCACAAGTAGGTTTTTGTTTTGAGCTTTTTGGAGACAGAAAAAGGGCTTACAAGCAGCCAAACTTAGGTTTTCGGGTTATTGTATACAGTATGATATTTTGTTATAGTTATGTGTCGGTATGATTATATGGTGTATAGGTGTATGCATGGGTTTGAGTGAATGTTTAGATAAGATGGGCAGTAGATAGGTGGGGTGGGGGGGCCTGGGGGTGTGCCCATCCCGATTCTGGACTACGTGGACGTGAGGAGGACATGAGACGTGGGATCGGGCTGGGTGGGTGATGTGTTTTGGTGGTGGGGGCCAACATCTGAACTATGCGGACATGGAAGGACATGAGGCGTGATGCTGGTTGGGGGAGGTGATGGGTGGTGATGGATAAGTTAGTGTGTACAGGGTTAGGTATGAATGTGGATAAGTTAATAAAATAAAAATTAAAAAAAAAAAAAAAAAGTAAAAAATATATAAAAAAAAAAAAAAAAAAAAAAATTATAATTGAAAAAAATTAGAAAAAAATAAATGAATATGTATATATATATATATATATATATATATATATATATATATTTTTGTTTTTTGTGTTTTGTTCTTTTCTTTTCTTTTACATGGTGCACTGGAGTAAGTGCACCATGGGATGGTAACTTTTATTTTCAGAGTTTATTATTATTATTATTATTATTATTATTATTATTATTATTATTTTGTTTATATTATTATTGTGATTATTATTTTTTTGTTTTATATATGTCTTGATTTTTTTTTTAGGGGGCCATTGGTTGGCACATGGTTTTTAAGAGTATGTTGTATATAGTGTTATAGTTATGTTTTCTTGGGGTTGGGGGGGTTTAGGTGTGTGTATGAATGAGTATGGGATTATAGTTATGTATGCATGGGGATTTATGTAAGAAGGGCCAGGCTGGGTAAATTGTACAGAAATGTACATAAGTTTTGTTTTGTTGTGTTTGTTTTGTAAATACCGTTTATTTTGTAATGTTTTATATTTTTCTATTAAAAGAGTAGCAGCAGTGACCAGCAAGGAGGGAGGTTGTGTGTGAGAGAGCTGCTGTGTGTGTGTGTTTAGTGGACCACACCCGAGATCCAGGGAGTTTCCTTTCTTTCACCAGCCCAGGTTTCTATCACCTGCCTGGGCTAAGGAAGCTTCCCTGAAGGAGGCTCCATTCATACATGGAGCCTCAGACCTCTACCCCCTGGAGCATGCAGGCGGGGGGTAGGGGGTCTTCCCAACCTGCTGGGAGCGTGCAGCCAGCATCAGGGGTGAGAAGGTCATCCCGTGTAAAGATCTGTGCGGCCCCCCCTGATGCTGGGGCTCTGGAAGGAGCCAGGAGGAGAGACATGGAGGATCATCATCCAGGTGGAGGACCAGAAGGCCCAGCGAGGCCAGATGCCCGACCAAGGGACCAGAGCACGGTTGAGGAGTGGGGGCTACTTCGGTCAGGAGAGTCTGTGGAGACGTTCAGCTCCCGCCTAGCTGCCCGGCTGGAAGAATACCGGGACCTCGGTAAGTCCCTGCGGCGGCTGCGGGAAGATCTGGCGGCCGCAAGGGGACGAGCAGCTAAAACATCAGGCGCCAAGAGGTCCCGGTATAACCTACAGGTAAAGGAAATACTGGAAGAAATTAATATGGTGGAGGAGAGAAAGATGGAGATTGTGGTCGGTGGGGGAGCCTTCGGGGAGAAATTGCAGAATGATGAAAGGTTTTCCCTGATGGCGTCCCCCACGCAAAGTAATGAAACCCCCTGCAAAAGGGGAGTAAAGGCATTGGCTGCTAAAAGTGCAGAGGCAGTGGAGGCCGCAAAAGTGGAGGCCGCAAAAGTGGAGGCCGCAAAAGTGGAGGCCGCAAAAGTGGAGGCCGCAAAAGTGGAGGCCGCAAAAGTGGAGGCCGCAAAATTGGAGGCCGCAGAAGTGGAGGCCACAGAAATGGAGGATAGCGTGGAGGTGGAGAGGACGCCTACCCGGGAGGAGATGGGCTCGGAGGACCCCTGGGAGGGCAGTAATGGAGGGGCAAGTGGGGAACTTTCCTGCAGCCAAGGTGTGCAAGACATTGAATCGGGCAGTGGGCACCCCCCGGGGTTGCTCACGCAAATACGGCTGCAGGAGTCCCCAGTGTCCCTCCAGAACTTTACTTTTGGAGCTGAGTTGCCACCAGAGGAGGACAAAGTACAGAAGAAGAAGCTTTGGAAGTTAAGGCGGAAGAAAACAAAGGCGAAGACAGGTGGGGTATCCTATAAATATTCCTACCTGTCTTCCTTGCGTTCCGGACCGGGTGAGAGCTCGGTTCGGGACGCAAACCCCGCAAATCCCCCAGCTCCGGCCTCTGCAGTGGGGTCGTGGCGGGTATGTGGGCAGAAAAATATGGTGCTGGTTTTGAGCAATGTGGCCAAGATGGCGCCAGATGCCGTCTCCTGTAAAGGAGGTGGTGTCGATGGCCACGTGGCGCTAGGGGGCGTGTCCCCGTGTCCGGCGGATGGGGAACCTCAGAAGCCGGTCTCTGGCGCAAGCCGGAGGCCGGGGGACGGGGGGAACCGGAAACCGGATGTGGCGCCGGAAAACCGGAAGTCCGCTGGTCATGTGACGCGGCCGGCGGACGCACCAAAAAGTGTTGCGGCAGCGAGTGGTGGCGGTAGGAGAGGCTCCGGCACTGCTGGCCATCCCCCGACGGGAGGGGGGGTTGGTTTGGTGCCGGGAGCGGCTCTAGCGGTGCCTGCGGCCCCTCCATCTGCATCGCCGCAAGGCGGTGGGAGGGGTTTAGCGGGCACGGGGGGTGACGGCACCCCTCCTCCCGAACATTGTATTGGTGGCGCAGCAGATATGGAGGTCGGTGAAGCGGAGGGTGCTGAGGGATTGCCGCCTGAGATATCCGGCGGCGCCCCAGAAGTAGCGGCACCTGATGATGTGGAGACCCCAAAAACAACATATATAAAGCCTATGGACAAAAGGAAGAACTCCGTTACCAGCCTGGCCGGTATGAAAGTTGTGGAGAGGAATGTAAGTGAAAATGTAAATATTAATGGTAATGTTAGTAGTGTTGGTAATATTGTTGGTGGTGGTAATGTTGTGGATGTTAATGTGGGTTGTAATATTGTGGGGGGAGTGTCAACCATTGGCGGGCCGGTTGCTCCTTCTGCCAGAGCGCCCGGCAGGTCGTATGCGGGCGTTGTGGTGGGGGGACCGTCGGCCCACCCATCCTCATCTTCTGGGCCCGGGGACGGCAGTTTGCAACAGCGCCTCCTAGAAGCCTTAAGGGAGGGGAAGCAGACGATAACAGTAGGGGGAGTGCAGAAGGACCTATCCTTTTGGATAAATAGGTATGGTCTGGATGCCTTCCGAGAGAGACGGGGAGATCAGTGGTCGCTCCCAACAACCGGGCCGGCCGTGGCCAGGAGGAATGTGGTCCGTCTCCAGTGGCGTGGCAATGATGCGTGCCCTCCTCGTAAGAGGGTGGTGGAGCTGCTGCTGGAGATGGGCTTCAAGGCGAGTGACATCTACGCCTTGATACATCCTCATGGTACGGCTGAGTTTGACATCAGCTTTGTTCAGCCGGGGGGCCTTGAGGTCTTCTGGGGGAACTATGAGCTGGTGAAAAGCGAGCCCGGCTGGCGAGGGTTTGCTGCGCAAGCAATCTCTCGCCAGAATGGTCTCAGGAAAGTGACCGTTCTTACCCGTAACGAGTCGCTTTCCTGTGTGGACATCATGACCTGGTTGGGAAGATACGGTGAGGTAGCAGAGATGCCACGGAAGAACTGCGATGAGTTTGGCATCTGGTCGGGAGCCTGGACGTTTATGGTTAAACTTAAGCGTCTGGGGCAGACGGTGTCCCACATACCATCATCTGCTTTCTTGGGAAGAGATCGAATCCTTGTCTTCTACCAGGGGCAGCCGAAGCTGTGTCACCGGTGTGGCGACCCCTCACACTTGAGCGCAAGCTGCACTGTGCAGAAGTGCGCTCATTGTGGGGGGGTAGGCCATCTGGCCGCATCGTGTGAGCAGATTAGGTGTAACCTGTGTGGTGACCTAGGTCACCCTTTCAGTCGGTGTCCGCGCTCAGTCGTCAATGTCTGTTCCAACCCTACGGAGAATGTAAGGAGGGAGGTCTCCGTGGGCGAGGGGGCGGACAGAGACGATAGAGCCCAAGAGCAAAGGACGAACGCCAGGAGGGGACCCCCTTCTCGTCAGAGAAGGGCGGAAAAACGCAGAAGGGAACGAGAGCTGAGGAGGACCCAGGAAACTGGGGACTCCTCTGGCTCGGACCTGGATGCCCCCCAGGATACTGATGCTCTTGGGGGGGCCGTACTGGACGAGGAGATAAGGAGGATAGAGAGAGAGCAGAGGGCTGAGGACTCCCAGTCCTCCCACTATGAAAGTGTGGAAGAGGAAGGGAGGTCACAGCCTAAAACAAAACAGGGGACACCGGGTAACATCAAAACAGGGCTAAAAACATCTGGCCCTGCCCCGGCCAAGGAAGGCAAAACCTGCACCCCCCTGGTGTGCTCCCCCAACCGATACCGTGTTCTCATGGATATTCCAGACCCCCAGGCCGGGGGGGAGAGCACGGTAGGGAGTCTAGGAGTCGTTGAGCCTCCTCTTCTGCGGGGGCCACTGTCCCCGGGGGAGGGGGTCGGCCCGGACCCAGGAGATGAGAATGGGAGGGGGGTGGTGGAGGTTATGGACTCCTCAACAACAAAAAAAAGAGGTAAAGAGGGTGAGGGGTCCTCCTCAGAGGAGAAAGCAAGGGGTGGGAAGAAGAAAACCGTCTAACTCAATCATTTATGATGGCGGCACCCACTCCGTTGACGCTGGCATCGATTAACGTTGCCAGCATTAAGTCGAATATGGCTAGATTTGCAGCCTTTGATTTTCTCGGCCGGGTTGAAGCTGACATTTTGTTTTTGCAGGAGACCAGACTGTCACTTTTGGCAGAGGTCGTGAAAGCTAGGAGGGAGTGGCGACGTGGGCCCTCCTACTGGTCTCTTGCGGCTGAGCCATATAGCGGGGTGGCGGTACTTTTTACCGCACCGGTCACATGCCGGCGGATGATCGAGTTAGAAATGGGGCGGTGCTTGATCTTAGATGTTCTCATGAGGGGACAAGAACTAAGACTCATTAACATCTACGGTCCCCAGACAAAGTGGGACCGGAAAAGTCTCTTCATGAGGATTAAGCCCTTCCTTTTTACAGGCCGACAAGTCATTTTTGGAGGGGACTTTAACACTGTCGTTAGGCCCCAAGACAGAGGAGGTTCCAGAAAGGTACTGGCCTATGATAGTGTCGAGTTGAATAGAATAGCTAGTGATGCTCGCCTGGAGGACATCCACATTCGGTATACCCCAGGCCACTCGGGATTCACCTATCATAGTGGTAGTCGTAGATCCAGAATAGACAGGTTTTTTTTAAAGGAGGACGCCATCTCTTCGGCAGTGTCCGTCGTTGAGGTGGAGTTCTCCGATCACTGTATGATTATGTTTTCTTTGAATGTTGCAGAGTCCCTCCAGATGGGAAGAGGTATATGGAGGCTGAATTCTACTCTCCTGGAAGAAGCAGAGATAAGACAGGCCTTCGAGGATTTTCTTCAGAGCCAGGTACCTTTATTGGATCTAGGTGGTACTAAGTCTGAGTGGTGGGAGGTGTTCAAAGAACGGGTGGCTGAGTTTTTCCGTCAGATCTCGTGCCTCAGGTCTATGAGCAGGTATCGCCTGTATCAAGACATGAGGAGGAAACTCGAACATCTAGTCTCAACCGGAGGTAGCCGTGAGGAAATCTCCGTGGTGAAAGCTCTGCTCAAAAGATGCCAATATGATAGGCACACGTCTTTGGTTCTTGAACGGGATTTCGGGAGGTACCGCTCGCCCGACCCTTACAAGAACTGCAAGATGTCAGTGAGTCGTAAGGTGGTGACAGGACTGGTAGATAGTACAGGCTCCCTGATGAGATCCAAATCAGGGATCCTGGAGGTCATCAGATCCTTTTATTCGCAGCTTTTGGGTGAGCAGGATCTAAACCGAGACGAAATGTCGGCTTTCCTGGCTGAAACCATCCCTGAGCCAGGAGCAGACCCCTCGCTTGGTGTTTTGACAGAGTCGATCAAGGAAGAGGAAGTGATGCTGGCGATTGATGGGTTGGCCATCAAAAAGTCGCCAGGCCCAGATGGCTTAACATCTGAGTTTTATAAGGCTTTTAAGGGAACCTTAGTTCCCCTCTTGACTGCGGTTTTTAATGAGTGCCTCTCCTCGGGCGCTCTTCCAAAGTCAATGGGCAAGTCGGCCTTGATCATTCTGTCAAAGGGTAAGGATTCGACACGTATTGAGAACTGGCGTCCCATAGCGCTCCTCAATACGGACAGAAAGGTTCTCGCAAAAGTACTGTTTAATCGGCTGGTGAAGTTTGCACCCCGGCTCCTTTCGTCGGCCCAGCATTGCTCTGTTCCAGGCCGCAGCACCTTTAGTGCTGTCCTCAGTGTCAGAGAGGCAGTGGAGCAGGGACATTCTGGCCGATGGGAGGGGTACATGCTGTCCTTGGATCAGGCCAAAGCTTTTGACCGGGTGAATCACAAGTACCTTTGGTCAGTCCTTCTGAGGTATGGCCTACCGGGTGAGTTCGTTAATTGGCTCCAGACCCTATACGCTGGGGCTGAGTCTTTTGCACTGGTGAACGGTTGGACTGGAACCCCCTTTGAGGTTGGGTCTGGTGTCCGCCAGGGTTGTCCCTTAAGCCCCTTGCTGTATGTTTTCGCGATCGACCCCTTTCTTAGGCGGCTCGATCGTGGGCCATTGGCGGGGGTGGGGATGGACTTGGAGGAGCCGGAAGCCACTCAGAGGGTGGTTGCGTACGCGGATGACGTCACTATCTTTGTCTCCTCGAGAGGGGAGGCAGAGTGGGTGATGTCAGAAGTTGAGCGCTACTCACGGGCATCTGGGTCCAGGATCAACCGGGACAAGTGTGAAAGTCTCTGGCTGGGGGGAGGGGATCCTAGTTTTGATCTCCCGGACACCCTCCCAGAGCCCAAAGGGTCTGCTAAAATCTTAGGCATTGAATTTGGCCCGGGTGATTACCCCATGAAAAACTGGGAAGGTAGGCTATCAATAGCTGCCCAGAAGGTTGGCCAATGGAAGGGATGGTCTTTGTCCCTTAGGGAAAGGGTTCACCTGGCCAAGGCTTACCTGATGCCCATGTTGCTCTACCTTGGCAGCGTGTGCATGTTGCCAGAACCTCTCTGGACTCGGGTCTATAGCCTGTTCTTCCAACTGTTATGGGGAAACAGGCTTAACCTAATCAAGAGGGAGGTTACTTACCTACCGAGGAAACTAGGTGGGTTAGGTATGGTTAACCCAGTGGTGTTTCTAGTAAACACCTTCATTAAAATTAATTTGGCAAACCTCTTTGAAAGAGAAAGGGCTCCTCTGTGGATATCCTCCTGCAGGGGATGGTTTCGGCCTTTCTTCCAGGAATGGGAGACAGGAGGCCAAGCGAAAGACCTGCGTGTACCCCATGGGCACCTCCCGGCTTATGCCGCCCCGGTTCTGAAGGTTGTTCGTCGGTGGGGTCTGGAGGCGAGGGAGATCAAGACCATGTCGAGAAAATTTCTTGACAGAAAGGTCTTGTTGACCTGCTTCCAGAAGCCCCTGGCGCTCAGGGACTGCCCAAGTAGCGACCTCGGGGTGGGATTAAAACTTTTAAACTCTGTGAGGATTCCCCAGAAGTTTTGGGATCTGGCTTGGCGCTGCTTCCATGGGAGGCTGTATGTAAGGGGCAATCTGAAGTACAGAAACTCCGATGAAAGAGGTTGTCCTCGGGAGGAGTGCGATGACACGCTGGAAAGCATGGACCATTTCTTGCTTCAGTGTCCCTTCAATGCAGAGGTTTACAAACGGGTGGGTGCCTCCATCGGTTGGCCCGGTCTGACCAACCTCTCCTACGCTGGTTGGGCCTATGGGGCATTCGGAGACCTGGGTGGAAGGGATCATTGCACTTCTTTTTTAGTTAGTTTAGTGATCAGGTATTTCACGTGGAACGCACGGTGCTTAGTATCGACTCAGTGTAAAATCCTCCTGGAGGACGAGGTGTGTAGGAATATCATGGGTGACCTGGTGAAGGTCCGGTCTCTGGAGGTTGAGAAACTGGGTGCATCCAAGGCCTCTCGACTTTGGAGGGGCTTCAATTTTAGGGTGCCCTAGGTGGAACCAACCTTCAGGGGGAGGGGAGGGAGTGCCCCTGGGTATTAGACTGGAGGTGGGGGTCTGCACCTGGCCATGACACCGGGAAATAGCGATAGGGACAGAATGAGAGACAGCAGGAGGGACAGATTAGTTTATAAAGTAATAAGGGATAGAGATAGGGCAAGCAGCATAGGTTTAGCGATAGGGACCGGGGTGGTGGTTGGGGGTTGGCTTTGGCCTCTGGGCTGGTGCTCTAGGGGGGCTTTCCTCTCTCTCTCCTCTGGTGATGGGCTGAGTAAGCACAAGTAGGTTTTTGTTTTGAGCTTTTTGGAGACAGAAAAAGGGCTTACAAGCAGCCAAACTTAGGTTTTCGGGTTATTGTATACAGTATGATATTTTGTTATAGTTATGTGTCGGTATGATTATATGGTGTATAGGTGTATGCATGGGTTTGAGTGAATGTTTAGATAAGATGGGCAGTAGATAGGTGGGGTGGGGGGCCTGGGGGTGTGCCCATCCCGATTCTGGACTACGTGGACGTGAGGAGGACATGAGACGTGGGATCGGGCTGGGTGGGTGATGTGTTGGGTGGTGGGGGCCAGCATCTGAACTATGCGGACATGGAAGGACATGAGGCGTGATGCTGGTTGGGGGAGGTGATGGGTGGTGATGGATAAGTTAGTATGTACAGGGTTAGGTATGAATGTGGATAAGTTAATAAAATAAAATAAAAAAAAGAAAAAAATATATAAAAAAAAAAAAAAAATAATAATTGGAAAAAAATTAGAAAAAAATAAATAAATATATATATATATATATATTTTTGTTTTTTGTGTTTTGTTCTTTTCTTTTCATTTACATGGTGCACTGGAGTAAGTGCACCATGGGATGGTAACTTTTATTTTCAGAGTTTATTATTATTATTATTATTATTATTATTATTTTGTTTATATTATTATTGTGATTATTATTTTTTTGTTTTATATATGTCTTGATTTTTTTTTTAGGGGGCCATTGGTTGGCACATGGTTTTTAAGAGTATGTTGTATATAGTGTTATAGTTATGTTTTCTTGGGGTTAGGGGGGTTTAGGTGTGTGTATGAATGAGTATGGGATTATAGTTATGTATGCATGGGGATTTATGTAAGAAGGGCCAGGCTGGGTAAATTGTACAGAAATGTACATAAGTTTTGTTTTGTTGTGTTTGTTTTGTAAATACCGTTTATTTTGTAATGTTTTATATTTTTCTATTAAAAGAGTAGCAGCAGTGACCAGCAAGGAGGGAGGTTGTGTGTGAGAGAGCTGCTGTGTGTGTGTGTTTAGTGGACCACACCCGAGATCCAGGGAGTTTCCTTTCTTTCACCAGCCCAGGTTTCTATCACCTGCCTGGGCTAAGGAAGCTTCCCTGAAGGAGGCTCCATTCATACATGGAGCCTCAGACCTCTACCCCCTGGAGCATGCAGGCGGGGGGTAGGGGGTCTTCCCAACCTGCTGGGAGCGTGCAGCCAGCATCAGGGGTGAGAAGGTCATCCCGTGTAAAGATCTGTGCGGCCCCCCCTGATGCTGGGGCTCTGGAAGGAGCCAGGAGGAGAGACATGGCGGATCATCCAGGTGGAGGACCAGAAGGCCCAGCAAGGCCAGATGCCCGACCAAGGGACCAGAGCACGGTCGAGGAGTGGGGGCTACTGCAGTCGGGGGAGTCGATGGAGACGTTCAGCTCCCGCCTAGCTGCCCGGCTGGAAGAATACCGGGACCTCGGTAAGTCCCTGCGGCGGCTGCGTGAAGATCTGGCGGTCGCCAGGGGACGAGCCGCAAAAACATCAGGCACCAAGAGGTCCCGGTATATTCTCCAGGTAAAACAAATCCTGGAGGAAGTCAAGGCGGTGGAGGAAAGGCGATCGGAGATCGTGGCTGGTGGGGGAGCCTTCGGGGAGAAGCTGGAAAACGATGAGAGGTTTTCCCTGATGGCGTCCCCCACACAAGGTAACGAAACCCCCTGGAAAGGGGAAGTAGCAAAAAAGAAAGACAGCAAAGTCAGGAAAAATAAGGATGCTAATGCTGCAATAAACATGGAGGCCGTGGAAGTGGAGGCCGTGGAAGTGGAGGCCGTGGAAGTGGAGGCCGTGGAAACGGAGGCCGTGGAAGTGGAGGCTGGAGAAATTGTGGAGATGGAGGAGAGTGTGGAAGCGGAGGAGAGTGTGGAAGCGGAGGAGGAGAGGATGCTGACCCGGGGGGAGACGGAGACGGGCTCAGAGGCCCCCTGGGAAAGCAGCAATGGAGAGGCAAATGTGGAACATTCCTATAACCGATCTGTGGAGAACTATGAATCTAACAGTGAGCACCCCCCGGGGTTGCTCACACAAATACGGCAGCAGGAGTCCCCAGTGTCTATGCAGAATTTTTCGTTTGGAGCAGAGTTGCCGCCAGAGGAGGAAAAAAGGAAGAAGAAAAAATTATGGAAGATGAGGAAGAAGGCAAAGGCGAAGACAGGTGGAGTAACCTATAAGTATTCCTACCTGTCTTCCTTGCGTTCCGGACCGGGTGAGAGCTCGGTTCGGGACGCAAACCCCGCAAATCCCCCAGCTCCGGCCTCTACAGTGGGGTCGTGGCGGGTATGTGGGCAGAAAAATATGGTGCTGGTTTTGAGCAATGTGGCCAAGATGGCGCCAGATGCCGTCTCCTGTAAAGGAGGTGGTGTCGATGGCCACGTGGCGCTAGGGGGCGTGTCCCCGTGTCCGGCGGATGGGGAACCTCAGAAGCCGGTCTCTGGCGCAAGCCGGAGGCCGGGGGACGGGGGGAACCGGAAACCGGATGTGGCGCCGGAAAACCGGAAGTCCGCTGGTCATGTGACTCGGCCGGCGGACGCACCAAAAAGTGTTGCGGCAGCGAGTGGTGGCGGTAGGAGAGGCTCCGGCACTGCTGGCCATCCCCCGACGGGAGGGGGGGTTGGTTTGGTGCCGGGAGCGGCTCTAGCGGTGCCTGCGGCCCCTCCATCTGCATCGCCGCAAGGCGGTGGGAGGGGTTTAGCGGGCACGGGGGGTGACGGCACCCCTCCTCCCGAACATTGTATTGGTGGCACAGCAGATATGGAGGTCGGTGAAGCGGAGGGTGCTGAGGGATTGCCGCCTGAGATATCCGGCGGCGCCCCAGAAGTAGCGGCACCTGATGATGTGGAGACCCCAAAAACGACAAAAACAACTTATAAAAAGCCCATGGACAAGAGGAAGAACTCTGTAACCAGCCTGGCCGGTATGAAAGTTGTGGAGAGGAATGTAAGTGGAAATGTAAATATTAATGGTAGCGTTAGTAGTGTTGGTAATATTGTTGGTGGTGGTAATGTTGTGGATGTTAATGTGGGTTGTAATATTGTGGGGGGAGTGTCAACCAGTGGCGGGCCGGTTGCTCCTTCTGCCAGAGCGCCCGGCAGGTCGTATGCGGGCGTTGTGGTGGGGGGACCGTCGGCCCACCCATCCTCATCTTCTGGGCCCGGGGACGGCAGTTTGCAACAGCGCCTCCTAGAAGCCTTAAGGGAGGGGAAGCAGACGATAACAGTAGGGGGAGTGCAGAAGGACCTATCCTTTTGGATAAATAGGTATGGTCTGGATGCCTTCCGAGAGAGACGGGGAGATCAGTGGTCGCTCCCAACAACCGGGCCGGCCGTGGCCAGGAGGAATGTAGTCCGTCTCCAGTGGCGTGGCAATGATGCGTGCCCTCCTCGTAAGAGGGTGGTGGAGCTGCTGCTGGAGATGGGCTTCAAGGCGAGTGACATCTACGCCTTGATACATCCTCATGGTACGGCTGAGTTTGACATCAGCTTTGTTCAGCCGGGGGGCCTTGAGGTCTTCTGGGGGAACTATGAGCTGGTGAAAAGCGAGCCCGGCTGGCGAGGGTTTGCTGCGCAAACAATCTCTCGCCAGAATGGTCTCAGGAAAGTGACCGTTCTTACCCGTAACGAGTCGCTTTCCTGTGTGGACATCATGACCTGGTTGGGAAGATACGGTGAGGTAGCAGAGATGCCACGGAAGAACTGCGATGAGTTTGGCATCTGGTCGGGAGCCTGGACGTTTATGGTTAAACTTAAGCGTCTGGGGCAGACGGTGTCCCACATACCATCATCTGCTTTCTTGGGAAGAGATCGAATCCTTGTCTTCTACCAGGGGCAGCCGAAGCTGTGTCACCGGTGTGGCGACCCCTCACACTTGAGCGCAAGCTGCACTGTGCAGAAGTGCGCTCATTGTGGGGGGGTAGGCCATCTGGCCGCATCGTGTGAGCAGATTAGGTGTAACCTGTGTGGTGACCTAGGTCACCCTTTCAGTCGGTGTCCGCGCTCAGTCGTCAATGTCTGTTCCAACCCTACGGAGAATGTAAGGAGGGAGGTCTCCGTGGGCGAGGGGGCGGACAGAGACGATAGAGCCCAAGAGCAAAGGACGAACGCCAGGAGGGGACCCCCTTCTCATCAGAGAAGGGCGGAAAAACGCAGAAGGGAACGAGAGCTGAGGAGGACCCAGGAAACTGGGGACTCCTCTGGCTCGGACCTGGATGCCCCCCAGGATACTGATGCTCTTGGGGGGGCCGTACTGGACGAGGAGATAAGGAGGATAGAGAGAGAGCAGAGGGCTGAGGACTCCCAGTCCTCCCACTATGAAAGTGTGGAAGAGGAAGGGAGGTCACAGCCTAAAACAAAACAGGGGACACCGGGTAACATCAAAACAGGGCTAAAAACATCTGGCTCTGCCCCGGCCAAGGAAGGCAAAACCTGCACCCCCCTGGTGTGCTCCCCCAACCGATACCGTGTTCTCATGGATATTCCAGACCCCCAGGCCGGGGGGGAGAGCACGGTAGGGAGTCTAGGAGTCGTTGAGCCTCCTCTTCTGCGGGGGCCACTGTCCCCGGGGGAGGGGGTCGGCCCGGACCCAGGAGATGAGAATGGGAGGGGGGTGGTGGAGGTTATGGACTCCTCAACAACAAAAAAAAGAGGTAAAGAGGGTGAGGGGTCCTCCTCAGAGGAGAAAGCAAGGGGTGGGAAGAAGAAAACCGTCTAACTCAATCATTTATGATGGCGGCACCCACTCCGTTGACGCTGGCATCGATTAACGTTGCCAGCATTAAGTCGAATATGGCTAGATTTGCAGCCTTTGATTTTCTCGGCCGGGTTGAAGCTGACATTTTGTTTTTGCAGGAGACCAGACTGTCACTTTTGGCAGAGGTCGTGAAAGCTAGGAGGGAGTGGCGACGTGGGCCCTCCTACTGGTCTCTTGCGGCTGAGCCATATAGCGGGGTGGCGGTACTTTTTACCGCACCGGTCACATGCCGGCGGATGATCGAGTTAGAAATGGGGCGGTGCTTGATCTTAGATGTTCTCATGAGGGGACAAGAACTAAGACTCATTAACATCTACGGTCCCCAGACAAAGTGGGACCGGAAAAGTCTCTTCATGAGGATTAAGCCCTTCCTTTTTACAGGCCGACAAGTCATTTTTGGAGGGGACTTTAACACTGTCGTTAGGCCCCAAGACAGAGGAGGTTCCAGAAAGGTACTGGCCTATGATAGTGTCGAGTTGAATAGAATAGCTAGTGATGCTCGCCTGGAGGACATCCACATTCGGTATACCCCAGGCCACTCGGGATTCACCTATCATAGTGGTAGTCGTAGATCCAGAATAGACAGGTTTTTTTTAAAGGAGGACGCCATCTCTTCGGCAGTGTCCGTCGTTGAGGTGGAGTTCTCCGATCACTGTATGATTATGTTTTCTTTGAATGTTGCAGAGTCCCTCCAGATGGGAAGAGGTATATGGAGGCTGAATTCTACTCTCCTGGAAGAAGCAGAGATAAGACAGGCCTTCGAGGATTTTCTTCAGAGCCAGGTACCTTTATTGGATCTAGGTGGTACTAAGTCTGAGTGGTGGGAGGTGTTCAAAGAACGGGTGGCTGAGTTTTTCCGTCAGATCTCGTGCCTCAGGTCTATGAGCAGGTATCGCCTGTATCAAGACATGAGGAGGAAACTCGAACATCTAGTCTCAACCGGAGGTAGCCGTGAGGAAATCTCCGTGGTGAAAGCTCTGCTCAAAAGATGCCAATATGATAGGCACACGTCTTTGGTTCTTGAACGGGATTTCGGGAGGTACCGCTCGCCCGACCCTTACAAGAACTGCAAGATGTCAGTGAGTCGTAAGGTGGTGACAGGACTGGTAGATAGTACAGGCTCCCTGATGAGATCCAAATCAGGGATCCTGGAGGTCATCAGATCCTTTTATTCGCAGCTTTTGGGTGAGCAGGATCTAAACCGAGACGAAATGTCGGCTTTCCTGGCTGAAACCATCCCTGAGCCAGGAGCAGACCCCTCGCTTGGTGTTTTGACAGAGTCGATCAAGGAAGAGGAAGTGATGCTGGCGATTGATGGGTTGGCCATCAAAAAGTCGCCAGGCCCAGATGGCTTAACATCTGAGTTTTATAAGGCTTTTAAGGGAACCTTAGTTCCCCTCTTGACTGCGGTTTTTAATGAGTGCCTCTCCTCGGGCGCTCTTCCAAAGTCAATGGGCAAGTCGGCCTTGATCATTCTGTCAAAGGGTAAGGATTCGACACGTATTGAGAACTGGCGTCCCATAGCGCTCCTCAATACGGACAGAAAGGTTCTCGCAAAAGTACTGTTTAATCGGCTGGTGAAGTTTGCACCCCGGCTCCTTTCGTCGGCCCAGCATTGCTCTGTTCCAGGCCGCAGCACCTTTAGTGCTGTCCTCAGTGTCAGAGAGGCAGTGGAGCAGGGACATTCTGGCCGATGGGAGGGGTACATGCTGTCCTTGGATCAGGCCAAAGCTTTTGACCGGGTGAATCACAAGTACCTTTGGTCAGTCCTTCTGAGGTATGGCCTACCGGGTGAGTTCGTTAATTGGCTCCAGACCCTATACGCTGGGGCTGAGTCTTTTGCACTGGTGAACGGTTGGACTGGAACCCCCTTTGAGGTTGGGTCTGGTGTCCGCCAGGGTTGTCCCTTAAGCCCCTTGCTGTATGTTTTCGCGATCGACCCCTTTCTTAGGCGGCTCGATCGTGGGCCATTGGCGGGGGTGGGGATGGACTTGGAGGAGCCGGAAGCCACTCAGAGGGTGGTTGCGTACGCGGATGACGTCACTATCTTTGTCTCCTCGAGAGGGGAGGCAGAGTGGGTGATGTCAGAAGTTGAGCGCTACTCACGGGCATCTGGGTCCAGGATCAACCGGGACAAGTGTGAAAGTCTCTGGCTGGGGGGAGGGGATCCTAGTTTTGATCTCCCGGACACCCTCCCAGAGCCCAAAGGGTCTGCTAAAATCTTAGGCATTGAATTTGGCCCGGGTGATTACCCCATGAAAAACTGGGAAGGTAGGCTATCAATAGCTGCCCAGAAGGTTGGCCAATGGAAGGGATGGTCTTTGTCCCTTAGGGAAAGGGTTCACCTGGCCAAGGCTTACCTGATGCCCATGTTGCTCTACCTTGGCAGCGTGTGCATGTTGCCAGAACCTCTCTGGACTCGGGTCTATAGCCTGTTCTTCCAACTGTTATGGGGAAACAGGCTTAACCTAATCAAGAGGGAGGTTACTTACCTACCGAGGAAACTAGGTGGGTTAGGTATGGTTAACCCAGTGGTGTTTCTAGTAAACACCTTCATTAAAATTAATTTGGCAAACCTCTTTGAAAGAGAAAGGGCTCCTCTGTGGATATCCTCCTGCAGGGGATGGTTTTGGCCTTTCTTCCAGGAATGGGAGACAGGAGGCCAAGCGAAAGACCTGCGTGTACCCCATGGGCACCTCCCGGCTTATGCCGCCCCGGTTCTGAAGGTTGTTCGTCGGTGGGGTCTGGAGGCGAGGGAGATCAAGACCATGTCGAGAAAATTTCTTGACAGAAAGGTCTTGTTGACCTGCTTCCAGAAGCCCCTGGCGCTCAGGGACTGCCCAAGTAGCGACCTCGGGGTGGGATTAAAACTTTTAAACTCTGTGAGGATTCCCCAGAAGTTTTGGGATCTGGCTTGGCGCTGCTTCCATGGGAGGCTGTATGTAAGGGGCAATCTGAAGTACAGAAACTCCGATGAAAGAGGTTGTCCTCGGGAGGAGTGCGATGACACGCTGGAAAGCATGGACCATTTCTTGCTTCAGTGTCCCTTCAATGCAGAGGTTTACAAACGGGTGGGTGCCTCCATCGGTTGGCCCGGTCTGACCAACCTCTCCTACGCTGGTTGGGCCTATGGGGCATTCGGAGACCTGGGTGGAAGGGATCATTGCACTTCTTTTTTAGTTAGTTTAGTGATCAGGTATTTCACGTGGAACGCACGGTGCTTAGTATCGACTCAGTGTAAAATCCTCCTGGAGGACGAGGTGTGTAGGAATATCATGGGTGACCTGGTGAAGGTCCGGTCTCTGGAGGTTGAGAAACTGGGTGCATCCAAGGCCTCTCGACTTTGGAGGGGCTTCAATTTTAGGGTGCCCTAGGTGGAACCAACCTTCAGGGGGAGGGGAGGGAGTGCCCCTGGGTATTAGACTGGAGGTGGGGGTCTGCACCTGGCCATGACACCGGGAAATAGCGATAGGGACAGAATGAGAGACAGCAGGAGGGACAGATTAGTTTATAAAGTAATAAGGGATAGAGATAGGGCAAGCAGCATAGGTTTAGCGATAGGGACCGGGGTGGTGGTTGGGGGTTGGCTTTGGCCTCTGGGCTGGTGCTCTAGGGGGGCTTTCCTCTCTCTCTCCTCTGGTGATGGGCTGAGTAAGCACAAGTAGGTTTTTGTTTTGAGCTTTTTGGAGACAGAAAAAGGGCTTACAAGCAGCCAAACTTAGGTTTTCGGGTTATTGTATACAGTATGATATTTTGTTATAGTTATGTGTCGGTATGATTATATGGTGTATAGGTGTATGCATGGGTTTGAGTGAATGTTTAGATAAGATGGGCAGTAGATAGGTGGGGTGGGGGGCCTGGGGGTGTGCCCATCCCGATTCTGGACTACGTGGACGTGAGGAGGACATGAGACGTGGGATCGGGCTGGGTGGGTGATGTGTTGGGTGGTGGGGGCCAGCATCTGAACTATGCGGACATGGAAGGACATGAGGCGTGATGCTGGTTGGGGGAGGTGATGGGTGGTGATGGATAAGTTAGTGTGTACAGGGTTAGGTATGAATGTGGATAAGTTAATAAAATAAAATAAAAATAAAAAGTAAAAAATATATAAAAAAAAAAAAAAAAAAATAATAATAATTGAAAAAAAAATTAGAAAAAAATAAATAAATAAATATATATATATATATATATATTTTTGTTTTTTGTGTTTTGTTCTTTTCTTTTCATTTACATGGTGCACTGGAGTAAGTGCACCATGGGATGGTAACTTTTATTTTCAGAGTTTATTATTATTATTATTATTTTGTTTATATTATTATTGTGATTTATTATTTTTTTGTTTTATATATGTCTTGATTTTTTTTTTAGGGGGCCATTGGTTGGCACATGGTTTTTAAGAGTATGTTGTATATAGTGTTATAGTTATGTTTTCTTGGGGTTGGGGGGGTTTAGGTGTGTGTATGAATGAGTATGGGATTATAGTTATGTATGCATGGGGATTTATGTAAGAAGGGCCAGGCTGAGTAAATGGTACAGAAATGTACATAAGTTTTGTTTTGTTATGTTTGTTTTGTAAATACCGTTTATTTTGTAATGTTTTATATTTTTCTATTAAGAGTAGCAGCAGTGAATATGCCGCACAGATCCATATATAGCAGCAGTGTATATGCCGCACAGATCCATATATAGCAGCAGTGTATATGCCGCACAGATCCATATATAGCAGCAGTGAATATACCGCACAGATCCATATATAGCAGCAGTGTATATACCGCACAGATCCATATATAGCAGCAGTGAATATACCGCACAGATCCATATATAGCAGCAGTGAATATGCCGCACAGATCCATATATAGCAGCAGTGTATATGCCGCACAGATCCATATATAGCAGCAGTGTATATGCCGCACAGATCCATATATAGCAGCAGTGAATATACTGCGCATATAAATATATACCAGCAGTGTATATACCACACAGATCCATATATAGCAGCAGTGTATATACCGCACAGATCCATATATAGCAGCAGTGTATATACCGCACAGATCCATATATAGCAGTAGTGAATATACCGCAGATATAAGTATATACCAGTAGTGAATATACCACACAGATCCATATATAGAAGCCGTGAATATACCGCACAGATCCATATATAGCAGCAGTGAATATACCGCACAGATCCATATATAGCAGTAGTGAATATACCGCAGATATAAGTATATACCAGTAGTGAATATACCACACAGATCCATATATAGAAGCAGTGAATATACCGCACAGATCCATATATAGCAGCAGTGTATATGCCGCACAGATCCATATATAGCAGCAGTGTATATGCCGCACAGATCCATATATAGCAGCAGTGAATATACTGCGCATATAAATACATACCAGCAGTGTATATACCACACAGATCCATATATAGCAGCAGTGTATATACCGCACAGATCCATATATAGCAGCAGTGTATATACCGCACAGATCCATATATAGCAGCAGTGTATATACCGCACAGATCCATATATAGCAGTAGTGAATATACCGCAGATATAAGTATATACCAGTAGTGAATATACCGCACAGATCCATATATAGCAGCAGTGTATATGCTGCACAGATCCATATATAGCAGCAGTGTATATGCCACACAGATCCATATATAGCAGCAGTGTATATACCGCACAGATCCATATATAGAAGCAGTGAATATACCGCACAGATCCATATATAGAAGCAGTGAATATACCGCACAGATCCATATATAGCAGCAGTGAATATACCGCACAGATCCATATATAGCAGCAGTGTATATACCGCTCTGATCCATATATAGCAGCAGTGAATATACCGCAGATATAAGTATATACCAGTAGTGAATATACCACACAGATCCATATATAGAAGCAGTGAATATACCGCACAGATCCATATATAGCAGCAGTGTATATGCCGCACAGATCCATATATAGCAGCAGTGAATATACCGCTCTGATCCATATATAGCAGCAGTGAATATACCGCTCTGATCCATATATAGCAGCAGTGAATATACCGCACAGATCCATATATAGCAGCAGTGAATATACCGCACAGATCCATATATAGCAGTAGTGAATATACCGCAGATATAAGTATATACCAGTAGTGAATATACCACACAGATCCATATATAGCAGCAGTGAATATACCGCACAGATCCATATATAGCAGCAGTGTATATGCCGCACAGATCCATATATAGCAGCAGTGAATATACCGCTCTGATCCATATATAGCAGCAGTGAATATACCGCAGATATAAGTATATACCAGTAGTGAATATACCACACAGATCCATATATAGAAGCAGTGAATATACCGCACAGATCCATATATAGCAGCAGTGTATATGCCGCACAGATCCATATATAGCAGCAGTGAATATACCGCTCTGATCCATATATAGCAGCAGTGAATATACCGCTCTGATCCATATATAGCAGCAGTGAATATACCGCACAGATCCATATATAGCAGCAGTGAATATACCGCACAGATCCATATATAGCAGTAGTGAATATACCGCAGATATAAGTATATACCAGTAGTGAATATACCACACAGATCCATATATAGCAGCAGTGAATATACCGCACAGATCCATATATAGCAGCAGTGTATATGCCGCACAGATCCATATATAGCAGCGGTGAATATACCGCACAGATCCATATATAGCAGCAGTGTATATACCGCACAGATCCATATATAGCAGCAGTGAATATACCGCAGATATAAGTATATACCAGTAGTGAATGTTATCAGCCACAGTCCGCCCTTCTCCTCCTCCTCTCATCCAATAACATGTGGAGGCTGAGGAGAGGTGCAGAGTTGCCATACTCACTCGTTAGACGCGCTCTCTATATCGTGGTCCGCAGGGGCGTGCGCTTCTCCGCTGCAAGCTCTGTTGTGAACTTGTGATATTCTGCACACAGGGGCGGATATAGGATTGAAATCTAGGGCAGGGGTGGAAAAAACACAAACTGTGAACAGACCATATTTTACCCCCTCCTCCCCCTAACACCCCCCCCCCTATTGAACTCTGTCACCTGTCAACGGAAAAATCATCAGAAGGAAAAATGTTTCCCCGATGAGTACAAGAAAGCCCCACCTGGGAATTAGGCCTCATGCACACGACCGTGTTTTTGCGGCCGCAATTCTCCCGAAAATCCACGGGAGAATTGCGGCCCCATCCTTTTCTATGGGGCCGTGCACACGACCGTAGTTTTTGCGGTCCGTGCACGGCCCGGGAGCCCGGACCGCAGAAAGAACGGGCATGTGTTATTATGGCCCGGTTCTGCGGTTCGGGTTCATTGAAAACAATGGCCGCGGCCATGTGCATGTCCCGTGATTTGCGGGCGGCCTGCGGCTGACAGTCCGCTGACAGTCCGCAGCCGGCCGACCCGAAAATCACGGCCGTGCACACGGCTACGGCCGTGTGCATGAGGCCTTAGACTTTCTTGTACTCCACAATGGGGAAACATTTTTTCCCTCTGGCGGCTAACTTTTCAGTTGACAGGAAGCAGAGTTACATGAAGGGAAATTATTTTTCCTTGACCTCTAGTTTCTATTGTGGCGCAGGGGAGTATAAAAAAGTATAGGTTTTATATTTGTAATACTGCTAACTTTTATTTTTTTGCTATGTTCGGCTGGACCATTTAGACTAAGGGTATGTGCACACGTAGTGACCAAAAATGTCTGAAAATACCGAGCTCTTTGGCTATGTTCACACGGAGTATTTTGGGGGAGGAATATCTGCCTCAAAATTCCGTTTGGAACTTTGAGGCAGATATTCCTCTCCCTGCACGCCGATTTTCGCGGCAATTATCGCGCCGTTTTTCGCCCGCGGCCATTGAGCGCCGCGGGCATAAAACAGCGAGATATACGCTTTCTCCTGCCTCCCATTGAAGTCAATGGGAGGTCGGAGGCGGAAGCGCCCGAAGATAGGGCATGTCGCTTCTTTTTCCCGCGAGGCAGTTTTACTGCTCGCGGGAAAAAGACGCCGACGCCTCCCATTGAAATCAATGGGAGGCGTTCTCGGGCCGTTTCTGCCGAGTTTTGCGACGCGGTTTCCGCGTCAAAAAACTCGGCAAAATACCCCGTGTGAACATAGCCTTTTCTAGGGAAAACAGCCCCTGATTTTCAGACGTTTTTTGAGCAACTCGCGTTTTTCGCTGCGTTTTTTACGTCCGTTTTTGGAGCTGTTTTCATTGGAGTCTATGAGAAAACGGCTCCAAAAACGTCCAAAGAAGTTTCCTGCACTTCTTTGACAAGGCAGTCATTTTACGCGTCGTTGTTTGACAGCTGTCAAACGACGACGCGTAAATTACAGGTCGTCTGCACAGTACATCGGCAAACCCATTCAAATGAATGGGCAGATGTTTGCCGACGTATTGTAGCCCTATTTTCAGACGTAAAACGAGGCATAATACACCTCGTTTACGCCTGAAAATAGGTCGTGTGAACCCAGCCTTAGTCATAGATTAGTTGGACTACTTCGATATTGTACGTTTGTTTTTTTTAATAAAATGGTGAAAGAGGGTTGTGCGGGGGAGTTTTTATTTCAATAAAAAATGTTTTCTTATGTCTTTGTTTTTTTTTAAATTATATTACCGGCCGGGATTAGGTTGGATGGCGCACTGTGCGGGGGACTCTATTGCTGCCCTCTACAAATACAGGCAAATATACACATATATATATATATATACACACACACACACACACACACACACACACACACACACACACACACACACACACACACACACACAAGGCATGTATACACATACCAACACATATACGGACCCAAGGCATGTATACATATACAGACACATATATACACACACACATACAGACAGACACAAGGCATGTATACATATACAGACACATATATACACACACACACATACAGACAGACACAAGGCATGTATGCATATACAGACACATATATATATATATATACACACACAAACACAAACACAAAGCATGTATACATATAGAGACACATATATACACACACACACATACACAGACAATCAGACACAAGGCATGTATTCATATACAGACACATATATATATATATATATATATATATATATATACACACACACACACACACAGACAGACAAAGCATGTATACATATAGAGACACATATATACACACACATAGACAGACAGTCAGACACAAGGCATGTATACATATACTCACTCACAGGAACTTACCATCTCTCCAGCTGCACAGGTTTCTTGCAGGTCGGACTGTGGGCAGAGCTTCCTCCTCGGCTCTGCACTTGCTTCCTCTACTTCCTCAGTGTGTGTAACGAGGAGCAGAGAATATAGAGTCCAAAGCACGGCCTGCACAGTTGCGCCCCCTACATGGTGGGAGGATGCAGCACCATGTCGCACACCTCTAAGGCTGCCCAATGCAGTCAGTCAGATGCCCCCCTCTTGTCAGTGTGGTAGCAGCCCATCACTTTTAAATTAGTGAGGGCAGGAGGCTGAGTACAGTAATTGGCACTCTGCCGCTCTAGTCTTTATCAACGACTCAGCCTCCTGTCCTCAACTCATTACTTACCAGCTGCTTTTCTTTACTTCAGGAGAGAGCGTTCGGCTGCTCCTCCCGAAGTCCTCCAGGTTCCCTATGCTCCTCTCTCGCAGCGCGTGCAGCGTCACAGAGGGGGAGTGTACTAGCAGACGTGCGCCTATCGTGCTGCACGTCTACTAGGTAAAGTACTCTCCCCTGCCTTCCCCACGCATCCCCCCTGGCCCTGCCACAATATGCCGCCCCCCGTTTTTAGCTCAGTGGCGCCGCCTGAGGCCGCTGCCTCACCTCGCCTAATGGCAGGTGCGGCCCTGCCTGTCGTCACTGTCCATATATGTACAATTACATCAAGGTCTCCTCCTGGAGTGCGATCCCTCGCCACAGCGTGGCCAACGCTCTGGACAGGGATTCTGCTCCTATAGGGAATGCCTTACGTCACTGTCCATATATGGACAGTGACAGCAGGGGCTCCTCCGGAGTGGAATCCCTGGGGTGTGTGGCACCATCTACATGGGCACTGTGTGTGACACTATCTATATGGGCACTGGCGCTTTATATCAGCGCACTGGTACTAGGGGCAGCTAAGGGGGCATTAAACTGTATGGGGGCAGCTATTTGTCATTACACTGTGTGGGGGGTCCAATGGGAACATAATACTGAGTGGGCTGAACCGGTTATGTGTGGGCAGAGACTACTTAGATTAGATACTTGAAAGTTGGTAGGTATGTTTACTGGTGTGTGCTGGGGCAGAGCGAGTGTATCTACTCCAAATTTGCAGCATAAGGCAATGAGGTTGCTTTACCACATGCCAATGCTGCAATTTTGGGATTTGCTCCCTCTAGTGACCAGCACATGGAAATGTTATAAATTAGAATCTAATTTATAATATTTCCTGAATTGTGAAAAAATTAAAACAATGTGTAATCACTTATATACTAACTGTTTAACTAAAAAAAATAAAAAAAAATTCCTAGCGACACATCCCCTTTAATACTTGCGTTTCATACACCAGTCCTATTAAACAGTTTGCTGGAGTAAGATGCAACACATTTATTAACAGGCGAACGACTCTTAATAAATGTGTCGCATCTTTTAGCTGCAACGCGGCCTGTCATCAGTACTTTCTACGTGCCAAGGCCTGCTGTACAGTTAAAGTAAATTTTTAAAATTTATTTTATTGTCTGGTTGGGGGGGCATACAGTCTGATTGGGGGGAGGTATGGGTCTGGCACGGACCTTTGCCTTGTTACGCCCCCCAGAGATAAATCTGGGCCGCACTATACATATAGATTTCTGCTATAATTTACATCAGTTACTGGCGTAAATTATAGTAAAATTGTTGCCTATTTCTGCTAAGCCCCGCTCATTTTTTGCCCCCTAAAATTTCAACATTTGCGCATTTTGTGAATTTTCTACGCTAGTAAACTGTTGTAGAAAGGTTAATTAATATATTCCCCCCAAAGGCTACAGACCGTAATACAATATCTTAATGTAAGGATGTGTACACTTAATTGTGCAGCAACGCTTGTTGTCTCCATTCTATGTCAGTGTGGGAAGTAGATGTCCGGCCTTATGATTTTGTGATATGTGATAGACCCAGAATCCCAATCACCAAACCAAAGAATGCAAAATAAAGACACAAAACATTATAATTGGGTGTTAAATGGTCAAAACTTTTATTATATTATATGACCAAACCCAAAATGGCAAACCTCCGACTCACGAAGAGTCACCCTCCAGCACGCAGGAAAGGAAAAACCCCCTGTGGGGGAAACCTCTAGGGAAACCATGGCTGGAGGATTGCCCTTCCTCTGGGCTTAGAAGGTGCCAAAATAGAATTTGTTACAGAATTTGTACATTTTCTCAGATTTTCAAGGAAAAACAATACAATGAACGAACGACATAAAACACATAAATCGGCTGATCTGGTTGGCTAGGCGGATGTCTCTCTTCCTGGGCACCCATTAAAATGAATAAGCGATCCACGGATGAGACGGGTCCTCCAGATGCCTCCTTGTAGCATCTGTCTCCGCTCCGGCTAATAGAGGGGGATCTCCTGCTGGAAACCCCCCTCTATTACAGACAACCCGTATTAAGAGGATGGCATCACTGTGATGAAGAAGTGGTCTTGGGTGAAGGGTTACCCTGCTAGAACCTCCAAATTACATCAGGTCGGCATTGGTGGGGAAGTCAAGCTCAAGGTCCTCAGTCCCATCCAATATGGCGCTGAATGTGGCAGTAAAACCTTCTAATGTGGAATCTTCTTTATGTCATAAACATTTGTATTTATGACATCAGCACCTTCATCATCATTACTACAGGAATTTATTACCACTGCCGCCTCATTCATTGTGACGTCACCCACAGTGGTCTGAAGTGTTAACCCTTTAATGACTGGCAGTGTATTTACCACAGAGGCCATAAAGCTGAATAGTACATATCAGCAGCCATAAAGGAAAAGGGATAATGCAGGGAGCATCTCCGCACAAGAACAATCCATGACAAAGGGTTGTCCAGGATAAGATAACTTGTCTGCTTTCTCCAAAAACCAGCACCACACCTGTCCATAGGTTGTGTGTGGTATTACAGCTCATTACCATTCACTTCAATGGAGCAAACCTGCAATACCAGATACAACCTGTGGATAGGTGTGGTGCTGTTTTTGGAAGAAAGCAGCCATATTTTTCTAATCCTGCACAGCCCCTGTTAGAAATAGTTCAAAAAAAGTGGGGGGAGAAGGAGAAGAAGGGGAGAGGGAAAGAAGAAATTAAAAAAAGGGAAAAAGAGGAACTCTGAGGTAAAAGAAATCAAACTAGACTGAAAGGAGTCTGCTGGAGGTGCCAGATGGAAAGACATATTTCTGCCATGGGGACCAGATGAAATGTATCTTGAAGGGGGGCTTCAGAGAGTGGGTTTTAGCACCATAATTGTAATGACCCGCAGAATCAAGTTATCATGCAATCCATGGCGCCCGATGAACACTGTAAAATAAAAACAGAAATTGCGGAATTACAGTTTTTTTTTAAATTCACCCCACAAAATGTAGGTTTTTTTTTTACATTTTTTTTAAATACATTATATGGTACATTAGGCCACAGGGTAAATTCCACGTAAACAGCGCCATTCATTGGTTAACTGTTTAACCCCTTAGTGACCACCAATACGCCTGTCACTAAGGGGCCTTAGGCTAGGCTGACGCCTTTTCACGTGAGCCTAGTCTAAGTCCTGCACGGGTCCCCCGTGCAGGCTGGAGCCGGGGCTCAGCTGTCTGATGACAGCTGAGCTCTTGCTCCAACGCCCGCGATCGAAGTAAACTTTGATCGCGGCCGTTTAACCTGTTAAATGCTGCCGTCAATAGCGACCGCGGCATTTAACTTTGTTTACAGAGGGAGTGAGCTCCCTCTGTCACCCATCGGCGGCCCGCAAATGCAATCGCGGGTCTCCGATGGGGTGTCATGGCAGCCGGGGGCTTGATAAAAGCCCACAGGTCTGCCCTGGACATATGCCTGTTAGGACGCGCCGGAGGCACGTCCTAATAGATTGCCTGTCAGATTTACACTGACAGGCAATAATGTTCTGGTATACGAAGTATACGAAAGCATTATAGCAGCGATCTGAAGATCGCACTGTAAAGTCCCCTAGTGGGACTAATAAAAGAAGTCATAAATGTGAAATAAAGATTATTAATAAAAATTACAGTAAAAAAATAAATCCATTTTTTTCCATAAAAAGTGGTTTTATTTAGTAAAAGTGTAAAAAATAAATAAAAGTACACATATATGGAATCGCCGCGACCGTAATGACTCCATTAATAAAGTTAATATGTAATTTAAACCGCAAGGTGAACACCGTAAAAAAAAAACGCAAAAAACAATGGCGAAATTGCAATTTTTTTCCATTGCCCCGCAAAAAAAATCATAATAAAAATGAATTAATAAGTGCCATGCACCCCAAAACAGTACCAATCAAAACTACGTCTCATCCCGCAGAAAACAAGCCCAAAAAATCACTACATTGATGGAAAAATAAAAAAGTTACGGCTCTTGGAAACGATGCAAAAACAAATAATTTTAGTTCAAAAGTGTTTTTATTGTGCAAAAGTCGTAAAACATAAAAAAACCTCTACATATGTGGTATCGCCGTAATCGTACCGACCCATGGAATAAAGGTAATGTGTTATTTACGTCGCACAGTGAACGGCGTCAATTTAAAAACGCTTAGAACAATGGCGGAATTTCAGGTTTTTTTTATAATCCCCCCCCAAAAAAAGTTAATAAAAGTTAATAAAAAAATTATATGTACCCAAAAATGGTGCTATTAAAAAGTACAACTAATCCCGCAAAAAAACAAGTCCTCATACAGCTATGTAGACGAAAAAATAAAAAAGTTATAGCTCTTTGAATGCGACTATAGAAAAACAAATAAAATAGCTTGGTCATTAGGGCCTAAAATGGGCTGGTCACTAAGGGGTTAAATGATACCAGTTCAAGTGACCTGTATCGAAAACACTATAAGACATTTTTTCCCAATTAAGGCTATGTTCACACGGGGTATTTTGCCGAGTTTTTTGACGCGGAAACCGCGTCGCAAAACTCGGCAGAAACGGCCCGAGAACGCCTCCCATTGATTTCAATGGGAGGCGTCGGCGTCTTTTTCCCGCGAGCAGTAAAACTGCCTCGCGGGAAAACGAAGCGACATGCCCTATCTTCGGGCGCTTCCGCCTCCGACCTCCCATTGACTTCAATGGGAGTCAGGAGAAAGCGTATTTCTCGCTGTTTTATGCCCGCGGCGCTCAATGGCCGCGGGCGAAAAACGGCGCGATAATTGCCGCGAAAATCGGCGTGCAGGGAGAGGAATATCTGCCTCAAAGTTCCAAACGGAATTTTGAGGCAGATATTCCTCCCCCAAAATACTCCGTGTGAACATAGCCTAACCTTTTAATTGGGCCTAGCATGTGTGATACTGTCCTCTAAGCCGTTGTATCTCAGCATATTATATGTGATACTGTCTGCTGAGCCGCTGTCTCCTATCAAGTAGCAGAGCTATCAGGTGTCATAGACTTAGGGTTCACACGCAAAGTAAAAAATGGCTGAAAATTACAGAGCTGGTTTCAGAGAACACAGCCTTTGATTTACAGCCGTTTTTGAAGCTGGAAACGTTTTTTTGAGGTGTTTTTTTCTAGATTTTTTTCCATTGACACAATGAAAAACATCTCCAAAAACGGCTCAAGAAGTGACATGCTCCTTCTTTTTACGTGCCGTTTTAAAATACAATAGGCAGATGTTTGTAGGCATCGGGCTAACGATTTTTCAGGCATATTCTAAGGCGCTTACACCCCGAAATACGCCTGAAAACACAGCGTGTGAATATACCCTTATAGATACGCCTTCTCAGATATATATATATTTATTTTTATTTTTTTTAGTGGTGTGGGCAAAACACATGTCTTGTGTCACAAGACAGTCTGATTAGTGGGGGAGATACAGGGTCTGGCTTAGGCCTTTTGTTACACACTCAATGTAAAATTGTACACTAGCTCGGAGCTGGCGTTGATTTCTGCTTTACATTACGCCCGTTACTGGCGTAAATGAAAGTAAAATTGTCGTCCCTTTCCGCAAAGCACCACACACTTTTCAAAAAGTGCCAAGCGCAGCATAAACTGCCCAAAAACTTTCCCGCACTTTTGGGACTTTTCTATGCCAGATAAGAGGCTTAGCAAGGTTAATAAATTCTCCTCTAAGGCTACAGACAGTAATACAATATCTTACTGCAAGGATCTGTACACTCAGTGTCTGACTGAGGTACCTTGGACCCACCAAAGGAAATAATTATTTTGGGTCTAAACTTCAAACTATATAGAAATAATATGAACACTCTTAATTGTGTACTAAAAACGTGTGTAGTAAAACAAAGACCAAGATTCCCACCATATTGTGACAGATATCAGTCCTACACAGGCATTCTGCAGACCATATAAGTGAATACAGTGCAGTGAAATTCAGTGACTCACACGTGACATCTTCTCAGATTGGAGTCGTTCACATTCTCTTTTCTTCTTCATCCGGCCCAGAACGCCATGATGACTTCTTCCAGTCTTCTTCATCTCCAATGCCCAAGCGCGAACCACAAGATACGTTATGAAAGTGTTCATGTAACCTAGATACCACGTGTAATGACGGGGTAGGGAGACAGACAGGTGAGCCCTAATCTACCCGCCACTACCAGGGTAGCATCACGCTGGTTGCCCCTCTGAGCCAGGGCTTGGATCTGTAGGGAGAGGCCCTGCATTTGCTGAGCCAGGGTCTCAAGGGGGTCCATAGTTGTGTCAGGGACAAGGGTAGAAAAGGTATATGGGCCTGTGATTATGTAATGACGGGGTAGGGAGACAGACAGGTGAGCCCTAATTTACCCGCCACTCAGTCCCTGCCTACTTGCACGGCCCATCCTAGGCGACGGCATACAACTGTGCGACGGTCCCTATGCTCAATATGTGCACGACAGACAAACAGACAAGGGTACACAGAAGCTAAGGGAAATGGGGCAGTTGCCCACGGCAACACCGTGAGCAACAGGCGTAGTGAACGAGCCGAATCAAACCAGGAGTGTACGAGGTACCAAACGCAGAGCAGGAGCGTAGTCAGTAAAGCCAGGGTCAAAATGAAGCAAGGTCAATAATAATAGAAGGAGCAGCAGAGCCAGGAAACAGGAAAGAATAACAGGCAAAGACAAGCAGGAAATGAAGGTATAAACAGACCGAGGGCGGGAGCTAGAACCGTCTGGCCAGGCTGTGATAGGTTCTCCCACTCCTGAGCCTACCAGCCTGAGTGGTAGCAGATTGAGTCACTCTATCAGACCTAGGAGCAGGTGCAGACTGATTAACCACGGGCGTCGATACAAAAGCTGTGTCTGGCAGATCCTTTACAGTATCCCCCCTCTTATGAGGGGCCACTGGACCCTTTCTAGATGGACCTGGCTTATTGGGGTACCGAAGATAGAACCGCCTGAGCAATACCCCAGCGTGAACATCCCTGGCGGGTACCCAAGTCCTCTCCTCATGCCTGTATGCTCTCCAATGGACCAGGTACTGGAGGGATCCTTGGACCATCCACAATCTTGGCCACCTCGAATTCTACCCCTTCAGGGGTGAGAACAGGGACCGGAGGTTTCCTCGAGGTAGCCAAGGACGGGGAGCAGCGTTTCAGGAGGGAGGCATGAAACACGTCGTGTATTTGAAAAGACGGGGGTAACTCCAGTCGGAAGGAGACAGGGTTAAGGGCCTCAATGACCTTGTGCGGCCCTATATTCCGGGGAGCACATTTTTTGGACGGAAATTTAAGTCGCAAATTTTTTGAAGACAGCCACACCAGATCTCCGACCACAAACAAGGGGTTAGCAGAACGTCTTCTATCTGCCTGAGTCTTTTGTATGCTCTGGGACGCCTCAAGGTTCTTCTGAACCTAGGCCCAGACTGTGCACAGTTCCCGATGAACGACCTCTACCTCGGGATTGTTGGAACCACCAGGTGAAACAGAAGAGAACCGTGAATTAAACCCAAAATTACAGAAAAAGGGGGAGACCCCTGACGAGTTACTGACACGGTTATTAAGAGAAAATTCGGCAAGGGAAATGAAGGAGACCCAATCATATTGACAGTCAGAGATAAAACACCTTAAATATTGTTCTAGAGACTGATTAGTCCTCTCGGTTTGGCCATTAGTTTCAGGATGGAAGGCCGAGGAGAAGGTCAGATCAATCTCCAACTTTTTACAGAAAGCTCTCTAAAACAATGAAACATATTGTAGCCCTCTGTCAGAAACAATATTGACAGGAACCCCATGGAGACGCAGGATGTGTTTGATAAACAAGGTTGCTAACGTCTTAGCATTGGGTAGTTTCTTGAGGAGCACAAAGTGGCACATCTTACTGAAGCGGTCTACTACAACCCACACCACCGACTTGCCTTGAGATGGAGGCAGATCGGTGATAAAATCCATCGAGATATGGGTCCAAGGTCTCTGGGGAATGGGCAAAGAACATAGTAAGCCCGCTGGTCGGGACCAGGGAGTCTTGGACCTAGCACAAAATTACAAATTTCACAAGCGGCGATGTAGCCCTTAACGTCTTTAGGCAACCAAGCCCACCAATAGTTTCTGGCAATGAGGTGCTTGGTACCCAGGATGCCTGGATGACCAGATAGTGCAGAGTCATGATTTTCCCTGAGTACCCTTAGCCGGAATTGCAGGGGAACAAACAGCTTGTTCTCAGGAAGGTTCCCGGGAGCTGAACATTGATCAGCCGTAATTTCGGAGACTAAGTCGGAATCAACAGAGGAAATGATTATACCTGGGAGCAAAACACAAGCAGGATCTTCCTCCGAAGGAGGGCTGGCCATGAAGCTATGCGACAGTGCATCAGCTTTAATATTTTTAGACCCAGCCCTATAGGTGACCAAAAAGTTAAATCTAGTGAAAAACAACGCCCATCGAGCTTGTCTCGGGTTTAGTCTCCGGGCAGATTCTAGGAAAACCAGATTCTTGTGGTTGGTAAGGACCGTTACCTGGTGCCTAGCCCCCTCCAGGAAGTGGCGCCACTCTTCAAATGCCCATTTAATGGCTAAGCGTTCATGGTTGCCAACGTCATAGTTACTCTCAGTGGATGAGAACTTCCTGGAGAAATAGGCACAGGGACGGAGATGGGTGAGAGACCTAGTACCCTGGGACAACACAGCACCCACTCCCACTTCGGAGGCGTCAACCTCCATGATAAATGGCTCCATTTGGTTAGGCTGAATTAGCACTGGGGCTGAGATAAAGCACTTCTTTAGGACCTCAAAAGCCTGGACCGCCTCCGGAGGCCAGTGGAGGAGATCAGCACCTTTGCGAGTAAGATCCGTAAGAGGCTTAGCGATGACCGAGAAGTAAGCAATAAATCTCATGTAATAATTAGCAAACTCCAGGAAGCACTGTAACGCCTTCAGGGAGGCAGGTTGGACCCATTCAGCCACAGCCTGTACCTTGGCAGGGTCCATGCAGAATTCATGAGGAGTGAGGATTTGACCCAAAAATGGTATCTCCTGCACCCCAAACACACATTTTTCGGTTTTAGCAAAGAGTTTGTTTTCCCGAAGGGCCTGGAGCACCTTCCTGACATGCTCAATGTGGGAGGACCAGTCCTTGGAAAACACAATTATGTCATCAAGGTACACTACAAGAAATACCCCCAGGTAGTCTCTTAAAATCTCATTTATGAAATTATGGAAGACCGCGGGAGCATTACACAACCCAAAGGGCATGACGAGGTATTCGAAATGACCTTCGGGCGTGTTAAACGCAGTCTTCCACTCATCCCCCTCTCTGATGCGGATAAGGTTATAAGCCCCCCGAAGATCAAACTTAAAGAACCATTGGGCCCCCTGAACCTGATTGAAGAGATCAGGAATAAAGGGAAGGGAATACTGGTTCCTTACAGTGACCTTATTCAAGTTTCGGTAATCGATGCACGGCCTAAGACCACCATCCTTCTTCCCTACGAAGAAGAAGCCAGCACCTACCGGAGAAGTAGAGGGGTGAATGTAACCCTTGGCCAGGCATTCCTGGATATACTCTCTCATGGCTTCACGTTCGGGACAAGAGAGATTAAATATCCTACCCTTAGGGAGCTTAGCTCCTGGTACCAAATCGATTGCGCAATCATATTCTCTATGAGGAGGTAACACTTCGGAGGCCTTTTTAGAAAAAACATCAGTGAAGTCCTGAATAAACTCAGGTAGAGTGTTCACCTCCTCAGGGAGAGAAAAAAAATTAACAGAAAAACATGACGTCATGCATTCATTACCCCATTTGGTAAGATCCCCAGTATTCCAGTTAAACGTGGGATTATGCATCTGCAACCAGGGAAGGCCTAAAACCAAATCGGACGATAATCCCTGCATCACCAGTACAGAGCACTGCTCCAAATGCATGGAGCCAACAATGAGTTCAAAAACAGGGGTATGCTGCGTAAAATTACCATTAGCAAGTGGAGGGGAGTCGATACCCACTACCGGGACAGGTTTAGGCAAATCAATCAATGGCATAGCTAGAGACATAGCAAATTCCACAGACATAATATTAGCAGAAGACCCTGAATCCACGAAGGCACTGCCGGTAGCAGACCTACCCTCAAAAGAGACCTGAAAGGGAAGCAATATCTTATTAGGTTTCATATTTACGGGAAATACCTGTGCGCCCAAGTGACTTCCTCGATGGTCACTTAGGTGCGGAAGATCTTCCGGCTGCTTATTCTGATGCCTAGGACAGTTGTTCACTTGATGCTTGTCATCCCCACAGTAGAAGCAGAGACCATTCTTCCTGCGGAGCTCTCTACGTTGTTGGGGAGACACGGAGGCCCCGAGTTGCATTGGTTCTTCCGAGTTTTCCCGTGGAAGAACGAAGCAACGGAACCTCGGGAGCCATAATGGAGGAGCCAAAGGAGAAAGCACAAAAACGTTCAAGTCATCGTTCCCTGAGACGTTCGTCAAGAGTCGTACCGCTAAAGCCATAACCTGATCTAGGGAGTCAGAAGAGGGATAGCTAACTAGCAGGTCTTTCAGGGCGTTCGACAGACCCAATCTAAACTGGCACCTCAAGGCAGGATCATTCCACCGAGAAGCTACACACCACTTCCTAAAATCAGAACAGTACTCCTCAACGGGTCTCTTACCCTGACGTAAGGTCACCAGCTGACTCTCGGCAAAGGCAGTCTTGTCAGTCTCGTCATATATGAGCCCGAGAGCAGAAAAAAAAAGATCAACAGAGGAAAGTTCAGGGGCGTCAGGAGCCATTCACCTTTAGCCCTTATGTGTATATAGTGAATCTTTTAGAAGGTTAATCTTTACCCGCTAAGATGGAAGGGTTGGTTCCAATGCCTAGTTATGGTGGTGTCTGAGGAAATCAAGGTCCTTTTAGACGTCCCGATACTGACCATGAAAACCAGCTCCAATCGACGATACAGCGTATCACAAGGAGCAATCATCGGTAATGTATGGGGGAAAACAATCATTACTACACCAGACCCCGCACCGATCTGCCAGTCCAGCTGCCACCAGGCACTGGACAACACGGCCGGAAACAGATGGCTCCGATCACTGCATAGCAGCCGTTCGGCAGAACTGCAGCTCGGCCTCTATTCTTTGACCGGAGCCATCTGCTTCCGGCAGTGTTGTCCGGTGCCCGGAGGCAGCTGGAGTGGCAGATCGGTGCGGGGTCCAGGTGTCGGACATGAACCGATCATATACTGATGTCCATTAACGTCACATACAGAGATGGAATACGGCACATACATCCCCATAGAGAATGCAAACGGGAGCTGTTCCATTCACTATAGCGTACGCCGTCTGTGTGGGAACGGTGCATGCGCCACTCCCACACAGACCAAAAGGAAGGTCTTTGGTAGAGTGACATCCGGCGCCATTTTCATGTGGACCGGAAGCCACGGCCGGACAGTAAGATGACGAGTTCCGGTCGCGGCTTCCGGCCATATGTTGAAGGCAGCGCAGAGCAAAGACTAGGAGCGGCAGGGCGGAGGCGGCAGCGGCGGCAGGAGCAGGTAAGTTATGTTTGTGTATGTGATGTGTGTGTATGTTAGTGTTATACTGTCTGCTGAGCACTGTATCTAATCCTCCTACACTGTGCATTCGCTCAGAAAATGGCGGCACACAGTGTAGGAGGTTTGAACATTCAACCCCCTCCTTTCTCCTGGCACTAGCCAGGATAATGGAGGGGGGATTCTGTGAGGACACTAGAGCGAGTGTGTCTACTACAAATTTGCAGCATAAGGCAATGAGGTTGCTTTACCACATGCCAATGCTGCAATTTTGGGAATTGCTCCCTCTAGTGACCAGCACATGGAAATGTTATAAATTAGAATCTAATTTATAATATTTCCTGACTTGTGAAAAAATGTAAAAAATTAAAACAATGTGTAATCATTTATATACTAACTGTTTAAATGAAAAAATATATATATATCATTATAGCGACACATTCCCTTTAATACTGGCGTTTCATACACCAGTCCTATTAAACAGTTTGCTGGAGTAAGATGCAACAAATTTATTAACAGGTGAACAACTCTTAATAAATGTGTTGCATATTTTAGCTGCAATGCGGCCTGTTATCAGTACTTTCTACGTGCTGCGGCCTGCTGTAAGAGCCTGAGGGAATCCGGGAGGGAGAATCGGAGTGGTGAGGTAAGTACATTTTTAAAATGTTTTTTATTGTCTGATTGGGAGGCAAACAGTCTGATTGGGTGGGAGGTATGGGTCTGGCATGGACCTTTGCCTTGATATGCCCCCCAGAGATAAATCTGGGCCGCACTATACATATAGATTTCTTCTATAATTTATATCAGTTACTGGCGTAAATTGTAGTAAAATTGTTGGCCATTTCTGCTAAGCCCTGCCCATTTTTTGCCCCCAAAAATTTAGACATTTGCGCATTTTGTGAATTTTCTACGCTAGTAAACTGTTGTAGAAAGGTTAATATATTCCCCCAAAAAGGCTACAGACCATAATACAATATATTAATGTAAGGATGTGTGCAGCAACACTTGTTGTCTCCATTCTATGTCAGTGTGGGAAGTAGATGTCCGGCCTTATGATTTTTGTAATATATGATAAACCCAAAATTCCAATCACCAAACCAAAGAAAACACAGGCCGGACGGACCCTGCCACAGTGGAGGGTAGGCCAGACATGACGGGGATATGAGGGAGGATCGTTTCACAGCCAAAGGTGAGGGTTAGTGGAGGGGTTGGGTCTAGGAGAGGGAGGGGATCCGGTGAGGGTTAGCCGGAAGTGCGCTGAATTCCCGGTCTTTTGGTCGGGAGCAGCGCACGGAGTAAGACATCCATCCACGCATCTCCCATCAAGCGGCCATCTTACCTCATGTCAGCGCAGCAGTTCATTGAGCAGATGCGGGCGGCGGCTCCTGCATTCAGCCCCGCCTGGTTGGAGGAACAAGCTGCAGCGGTGGCAAACGCACCGGTACCTTCGGCTGTCTCTCCCCTGTGCCAGGCCCGGCGCTCGTGTCCTCCAGAAAGGCTGAGCCCCAATGTGGCTCCTCGGACTCGGCGCCGCAGAGGGAGCCCTGTGAGGGACCCTCTACCTCGGGCGTCTGGCAGCACTGATACTGCAGCCGGTTCCAGGGTCGGGAGGAATCCCACTTCGCGGCGGAGTCCATCGGAGGTGGGGGGGTGTGCGGCCTCTACTTCTGGTCACCCCTCCACTCGCCAGTTCTACGCCGGGTTCCATGGTTCGGACGGCTGCCCCTGGTGATGTGCCAGCTGGGGGTGGAGCCCCACGGCGATCCGGAGGAAGCAAGGGACCTGCATTGGGCCGCAGGCCTAGGTCGTCCGTTCGAGGGTGACTTCCGGGCGGCGAGCTGCCAGAGAGAGAGCTTGGGAGCCCGCCCCTCCCCCACCTCGGTTCCGGCCGTTGAGCACACCTGTGCATGCTGCCATGGATGGGGGACCAGATCTGCCGAAGACCTTAAGGATGGGGAGCTTCGTGGACAGGACGGTCCAGCTGATGGGTCCACAGCGCCTGTGCAGCTCGGTGAGTCGTTTTCACCGTCTTTACCTTTTCCTGCTATACTTATGTCTCCTGTTTCAGGGAAGGGTTCCGCGGTTGGGGAGCGGGTATGTGATGTGGGGCCTGGGTTTGTGAATGTTGGGGGTGGGGGGTATAGACTGCGAGAGTTGGTCGGTTGCGTCAAGGAATTGTTAGGTCTCGCGGTCTCCTGTGGTGGCGTGGGTGGGGGCTGGTGGGGTAGGGTTTAATGCCCCGGCGGTGGTCGCTGCGAGTGTAGGAGCAAATACGGAATCGGTGGCTGTGTCTGTTCAGACCGACTCGGCGGCGGCGGTTGATGGTGTTCGGTTGGACGATAAAGCCATGGGGAGGTTTATGTGTGTTTTGAAGGACCTTTGGGGGCAAACTTGAAGCAGGAAGTTCGGGAAAAAATTTGGAACGACGAGTACGTGGAAATTTTTTCATTGTTGCCCCTGGAAAAATGTAATCTGTAGAAGGGGTAGCGAGATGAGAGTAAGGAGGAGGAAAAGCATCGTTACCACCTTATCCCTAAAACATTTGTTAACTGGTTGCAAGTGTTCGCCATTTTGGCCAGTGTTATTGGTGAAAAGGCTCTGGAACATTGCTCCCCCCTGTTTTGCTATATGGATGTCATCGGGGAAGCCCATAGGGTATATGGGGGTAGCTTGGCTACGTTATGATGAGCAGTTTAGACAACGGAAGGCGGTTCGGCTCAATATTAGGTGGGACCACAAGGATATTGCCCTGTGGTTACGGGTAACGGCTCCGGTTCGACCGGGCCAGTCCTTTCCCGGGAGCGGGGGGGGGGGGCAGCAGTCTGGTCAATGCAGCTCAGGGGGCAATGCAAACCTCGGGCTGTGCTGGCAATACAATGAGGGACAGTCTAAATTCGGTGCAGGTTGCAAGTTCAAGCACCTTTGTTCTCAATGCAATGGGGTATCCCATGGGGCATCTAAATGCTTGTGCAAGGGAAAACGAGGTGGGGGAGGGGGTTTTAACGCCAGTCATGGGGGTGACGCCAGTGAAGCTGGAAAGGACGGTCAGGTTTCTAAATAGTTATCCGGACAGGGCCAGCGCGCAGTTGTTGTTTGATGGTTTTAATGTGGGTTTTTGTATCCCCCACCCCTCCTCACAGGGTCCCCTTTTCCATAAAAAAGTCAGCTTACCAGCATCCTGACGTGGTTAGGGAGAAGTTGGCAAAAGAGGTGGATTTGGGGTGCATGGCGGGGCCCTTTAGTTCTCTCCCCATCCCGGGTTTGGTCGTCTCCCCGCTGGGTGTTGTCCCGAAGAAGGAGGCGAACAAATACCGTTTGATTCACCATTTGTCTTATTCTAAGGGCTTGTCGGTTAATGACGTGATAGATTGGGATCTTTGCTCGGTCGTGCATACGTCATTCGACGCGGCGGTGCAGTGGGTGTGTTTCCATGGTAGGGGGGCGTTAATGGCCAAGACGGATGTCGATGCGGCTTTTCGGCTGTGCGTACTTTGAGGCATTTAGCTAATTTTTGGAATGGGTGGTCAAATCTGTGGCGGGTGTGGATTCGATCATTCATTATTTAGATGATTTCTTGTGCGCAACGATCTTGGGGCCCGCTCGTTCCGTGAGTTGGTTTGGGACATAAAACACGATCTGTTGCAGCTGTGGTCGTTGTACCCGAACTTGATCACGGTGTGGTCGGATATTGTGCCTAGAAAATCCTGGCGTTTGGCATGGTCGGTGGAGCGGATCAACAAAGCCAGCATAAAAGTTAACAGGGCGGTGTCTGCATTTGTTGCACGGAATGGTGGCATATGTGTTCGGCACTGGGACTTGGAAGCTGGAGTTGGAGCGTATTGGAGTGCAGATGGTGTTTACCTGAATGATGTGAGAACAGATTTGTGGTGCTTGGGCTTGCAGGATGGCATTGAGAGGGCTATTTTGTTGTGGCGGGACTCTCAGGCTTGAGGGGGTCAAGGCCTGTTCGCTGTGGCTGGGGAGTCCTTGGAGTTAGACAAATAATTATCGGGGGGGTGCATCGTGGGTATGGATCCCCTCGGGTTTTAAAGATGAAAGGACACTATCTGGCGGTTGGATAGTGTGATTTCCTTAGGGTGTTATCCCTTGGGAGAGATGGCAGTTACCTTACGGCATCTGCCAGGAATATTGGTGCCTCTGAGCCGGGTTTTTACGGCTGGGGGTAAAATGGTGGGGCAGATAGCTGGTAACATAAAAAGTTAATGATAGCTCCAAGGACTTCTCCTAGTCTATGTGTTAATGTTTGTTTGTCAGTGGTGTCTGACGTGTTTGGGTTATAATTTATGGTTCGTGCATTATTGATTTATTATTGTTTTTGTTAATAAATAATATGGATATTATTTATTTATGGTTAATTGAGTTAACTAACTTTTATATTTATTTCTTAATAAAATGGCTGCTGTGGCCACTTTATCCAAACCCTCGGTGTCAAGTCTTCTTGAGAGAAAGGTGTGGGTTATGAATGGGGAACAGATATATAGGTAACTGTAATTTGCATACACATACATCACTCGACTTAACCCAAGTCATGCAAAATAAAGACACAAAACATTATAATTGGGTGTTAAATGGTCAATACTTTTATTATATTATATAACCAAACTCAAAATGGCAAACCTCCGACTCACGAAGAGTCACCCTCCAGCACGCAGGAAAGGAAAAACCCCCTGTGGGGGAAACCTCTAGGGAAACCATGGCTGGAGGATTGCCCTTCCTCTGGGCTTAGAAGGTGCCAAAATAGAATTTGTAACAGAATTTGTACATTTTCTCAGATTTTCAAGGAAAGACATTACAATGAACGAACGACATAAAACACATAAATCGGCTGATCTGGTTGGCTAGGCGGATGTCTCTCTTCCTGGGTACCCATTAAAATGAATGGGCGATGCTCGGTTGAGACGGGTCCTCCAGATGCCTCCTTGTAGCACCTGTCTCCGCTCTGGCTAATAGGGGGGGATCTCCTGCTGGAAAACCTCCTCTATTACAGACAACCCATATGAAGAGGATGGCATCACTGTGATGAAGAAGTGGTCTTGGGTGTAGGGTTTCCCTGCTAGAACCTACAAGTTACATCAGGTCGGCATTGGTGGGGAAGTCAAGCTCAAGGTCCTCAGTCCCATCCAATATGGCACTAAATGTGGCAGTAAAACCTTCTAATATGGAATCTTCTTTATGTCATAAACATTTGTGTTTATGACATCAGCGCATTCATCATCATTGCTACAGGAGTTTCTTACCACTGCCGCCTCGTTCATTGTGACATCACCCACAGTGGTCTGAAGTGTTAACCCTTTAATGACTGGCAGTGTACTTACCACAGAGGCCATAAAGCTGAATAGTACATATCAGCGGCCATAAAGGAAAAGGGATAATGCAGGGAGCATCTCCGCACAAGAACAATCCATGACAAAGAGTTCTCCAGGATAAGATAACTTGTCTGCTTTCTCCAAAAACCAGCACCACACCTGTCCATAGGTTGTGTGTGGTATTACAGCTCATTACCATTCACTTCAATGGAGCAAACCTGCAATACCAAATACAACCTGTGGATAGGTGTGGTGCTGTTTTTGGAAGAAAACAGCCATATTTTTCTAATCCTGCACAGCCCCTGTTAGAAGAAATTAAAAAAAGGGAAAAAGAGGAACTCTGAGGTAAAAGAAATCAAACTAGACTGAAAGGAGTCTGCTGGAGGTGCCAGATGGAAAGACATAATTCTGCCATGGGGACCAGATTAGTTGAAAAACTATGCAGTTCATCTTCGAATGCAGCGTCACAAAAACAAATTATTTTGTAAAAAAATTAAAAAGTGTTTTTATTGTGCAAAACTAGAAAAACTTTTACATACATGTTGGTTCAGGAGTCCTGGTGGTCCTCCATGGGCTTTACCCATGGAGTGTTTGGAGACATGTTGGAGCTGTGGGGGAATGGTAGGCACGCTTACTGACATCTGATGGGATTGTAGGCACATCGCACCATTTTGGTTGGCAATAAATGCTCTCTTTGAACATGCCCTCTCCGCTCCATTCTCTCCAGATCTATTTCTTTCCAGAAGAAGGTTCTCCTCCATTTATTCAGACTAGGTTGTGCCTAGACATTGGAAGTCTAGAATTCCCCGGTACAAATCTAAATGTTTAGCCACATTCACTGATATTCAGAATCCAGCAACTCTGCCGATTGTTGAAGTAAAATCTCAGGCATTTTCTGAGTGGTTGACCGCTAACCCCCTCCACTCTGCTACCTCGCTGTAGTGCCCGACCATTCAATTTTTTTCTTCTCTCTCTGTAATTGTCGTCTGTCTATTGCTTGTTGTTTTAACCTTTCTCATTGATAAAAGTAAAGATTTGGTAAAGACAACGCTTACATTGTTTCCTAATTGTCTTTTGGTGAGCTGCATTTTTTTTAACATTTTGTACTTCTTTATGGTTTTAATAAAGATTGAGCAGAGTTACTGCAGTTAAGCGGTGATAAATATTCTTCTACGTCCTGCTCCTGAGATGACCTCAGGGAGAACAGAAGCCTCCCATAAAGCAGAAGGAGACCGGGGTGGTGGACATTGTTAGGTAAAGGTTAAACAGACTTACCATCAGGGGTGCTCAGGGATATGCCGCTAATCCCCAAGTCAAGACTAGCTAGGAGGTCAAGGCTTCCTGAGCCCTGCTCACACCATAGTCAGGAGCCCCCAGCTTGACAGTGTCTGATTTGGGACAGGTAGTGGCTCAATTACTGGCTGGTGTTAGAGAGGCTTTGGTGCAGCGTGAAGTCCCACCACCTGTGGTCCCCCTTGCTCCTTCTCCTGTTGCGGCATGGTACGGTTCGGTATCTGGGGCTGCGGCGCTAGGTTCTAAAGTCACTTGGAGTGCTGGTGGGTCTGGCGCTCCTGTTGCGGTTCAACTGCATGGGGTTCGGTTAGCCAAATGTTTGTTTTGAGAGCTCCCTTAAGACGGAGATTAGAGATCGTATTTGGCGTGATGAATATGTTGAGATTTTCTCTCTTTTGCCGTTAGAGAAGTTAAATTTGAATAGAGGAAAGTCTGACGAGAGTAAGGCTGGATTCACACGAGCACATTACGTCTGTAATGGACGGAACAAATTTTGGCCGCAAGTCCCGAACCGAACACACTGCTGGGAGCCAAAATAAGTGTCAGACAATATTAGCACCATACAATACAATACAATACAATACTGCTGTAGTACAGCGCCCTAATAATACAGTGTACTTAACACTAAATGAAATTTACTACATATTTCAAGGAGTTTTCCAGGAACATTTAAATGGGTTTATATGGCCACAAAACATAAAAAAAAACAAACCTTTACAATATACTGATGTTCTCCCTTCCAGGCTGTATCACGTGCTTGTATTGTCAGGTCAGTTTGATCGCTGTTGTATCTGATCCCATCAGAGGAAAGCAGGAAAAACCTTCCCACATCTCTCCCTTATGGAAAAGTTTTCCCTTCATTCCACTAATGGGAACCATATAAAAAATACACAATGCTCACATTGCCTAATACGACAGAATACATACAGGACAAAATAAGAAAACAGCGTCTAAGCTTTACAATATAGTACTGGGGGGGATTGTGTACAAAAAGGAAAAATAAGTTGTACGGCCACCAAGACGAGCTGGAGATCCTTCAGCTTCAATTAGAGTCTGTTCACATGTGGATTTTCACCACATTTTATTAAATTGGCATTAGAATTTTAGTGATCTGAATAGTAATCTGAAAATTGTTAACTGTTTTCCTGCCATTTTTTTTTCACTTTTCAAAGGTTTAATTTATAATTTTGCAAAAAAAAAAAAACGGACAAAAAAACTACAAAGCATGAAAAGCAAATAATAACACATTGAATTCTATTTAACCAACAAACCCAACCAGTCACACAGAGAAGCGTCCATTTCCTCATCTAAGGCTTCATTCACATCTGCATCAGGACTCTGTTAATGGGTTCCGTCGAACCTTTCCGTCAGAGGAACCCATGAACGGAATCCAAACTGAAAGAAACAGAAACCATAGGTTTCCGTTTGCATCACCATGGATTTCAATGGTGACGGATCCGGTGCAAATGGTTTCCGTTTATCACCGTTGTGTGAGGGTTCCATCGTTTTGACAGAATGAATAGCACAGTCGACTATGGTATTTATTCCGTCAAAATAACAGAACCCTTGCACAACGGTGTCAAATGGAAACCATTTGCACCGAATCCGTCACAATTACAATCAATGGTGATGCAAACGGAAACCTATGATTTCAGTTTGGAGTCCGTTCATAGGTTCCCCTGGCGGAAAGGTCCGACGGAACCCATGAACGGAGTCCCATCGCCGATGTGAACGAAGCCTTAGTTGTAAGGATAGATAATGATTTCCCTCACATTTGAGCTACAAGTTACATAGCCGTTTCTTTCAGCTTAACCCATCAGGACCAAATCTTTTCTAATTTGTAGGGACATTTCCTACTCATATATAAAATGTTATACAGGAGGACATATTTATTGACAAGTTGTAACTAATGAGAAAGGGCAGGGGGGAAGGGTCTGTGGATTTCCAGGTCATATTTCCCTGTGTTTTTTAAATGTTGTAAGAATCCTCGAAGGAAACACCACTTTGGTACATATCGTATAATCTGTCCCTGAAAAATCTGAGAGCTCAAACTATGCATGAAAAGATTTAGGCCTCGGTCACACAGTGCAGAACATGCACTTCTATTAAATACAGGATTGCTGGCAACTTGTCGCCAACTGGAGTTTCGCCATAGCAGTTTCATCTGGGGCCAGTGTGAGGAATGGGGGGAACCACTTTGTCTATTTTGCTGCAGGTGGACAGAGACTTTTTCTGGGACTATTTCTCTTATTTGCGCCTTGTCCTGAGCTCAGGAAGTTCTTAATTCAAATGAGACAAGCAGCCGATCAAACTGGGAAACCAGTGAACCAGTCCAAACCAGTGTAGAAGTGTCTGAAAATAATCCTCTCCACTGTCACCTTCAGACTGTCCGACCATAATGGTGAGGCTATGCGTAGCAGCAGCCGCAGGTGGGCATGGATTATAAATTTATAGTTGATGATACTTTTGATTGTTGTGTTTTTATTTACAAGTTTAGCACCAAGCGCGCCGCCTATGTAAACGTGTATGTGTATATCATTTCAGTGCTTTGCTGCCATCTAGTGAACAAACTGCATAAACAGTTTGTGTAGTGCTGTTGTGTTATGTGTGCAGGACCTGTGATCACATGACCAGAGAGGCAAATTCTCAAATTCGTGCAGGTGCTGCACAGCTACTCAAGTAGGGGAGAAGCTGAATCTTTATTTAACAGGAGTTTAGCACCATATTTAAATATGCAATATTTAAAAAACAAATCGCCATAAAAGTCATCAAACTGCATATTATGAGAGGAAAATGACTGTTATGCTATGTCGTTGATATATACATTGTGTATTAAGTGTTATTCCACTTAAGTAAACATATAACAGATCATTCCTCCAATTAAGACCCTTCGGGAATCTTGTATGAAGCTGCAGATCGCAGAACTCCTCCCTATTCAGGAAGTGTCTTCTCCAATATCCACCCGTCTTTGGTTTCTTCACTTCTTCAAGGCCATAAAAACATTGGGGGGAATTTATTAAGATGGCATTTCATATGCCAGTCTTAATATAAAGAAAGTTGGAGTAAGATGAAATACATTTATTAAATGTGTCACATCTTTCGGCCGTTCGTGCGCCACAATCGTTATGTAGCGACCGCGGCCATGCTCCATCTATTCCCCCTACCCATCGGACATAATGTAAAATAAAAAATAAGTATAATCTTTTCTCCTCTTCTCTTCTTCCCCCTTGATCCCCTAAGGCTCCCTGCTGCCCATACAATACACTGACACCGAGCAGCGTCAGGTTCTTTATATGCGACACAGCACTCAACGTCATCATTGCACTGTATGAGCCGCAGGCTGCGGAGAGAACATGAGGGGACCAGAAGAGGAGTGGTGAGGTGAGCATTCATTTTTTATTTAATTGTCCGATAGAGGGGACGGAGAGGAGCCTGGCATGGGCCTCTACCTAGCTACGCTCCACATAGTGACATTTTTGCCAGTTATTAGCAGGAGTAGATTTCGACTATAGTTTACGCCAGGTGTAAATTATTATAAATTTGTTGAGCTGCTGTCACCCTGCCCCCTTTTGGGAAGCCCCCTTTTAGAAAACTGGCGTAGAAAGGTTAATACATTTCCCCCATAAGCTTTAAAAATTGCCATTATGTGTTTCTAAGAAGTGTTTTTCTGCACCAGAGAGGCATTAGTGGTTTTTTTGTTTTTGTATCTGAAATGTGTTCTACAATGCGCGTTTTGAAGTTTCTAATCGTGCGCCCTACAGATGTAGCCGGCTTTATCTTGACTTTCAACGCCTTAAAGAGGCTCTGTCACCACATTATAAGCGGCCTATATTGTACATGATGTGATCGGCGCTGTAATGTAGATTACAACAGTGTTTTTTATTTAGAAAAACAATCATTTTTGACGGAGTTATTACCTATTTTAGCTTTATGCTAATGACTTTCTCAATGGACAACTGGGCGTGTTTTACTATATGACCAAGTGGGCGTTGTACAGAGGAGTGTATGACGCTGACCAATCAGTGACAAATCAGCGTCATCCACTTCTCTCCATTCATTTACTCTGCAGATAGCGATATATCTATATCACAATGTGCAGTCACATAAACACACTATAACGCTACTCATGTGTCATGACCATGAATATACATTACCTCCAGCCAGGACGTGACGTGTATTCATTCGCCTGACCACTTCTCTGCACGTCTCTGTGATTTACAGCACAGCACAGAGAGATCTCGCTGTGAATGACAGTTTACAGCGTAATCTCGCGAGACTACCCCTGCTATGCTGTAAATCACAGAGACGCTACAGAAGTGGTCAGGAGAATGAATACACGTCACGTCCTGGCTGGAGGTAATGTATATTCATTGTCATGACACATGAGTAGCGTTATAGTGTGTTTATGTGACTGCAAATAGCGATATAGATACAGTATATCGCTATCTGCAGTGTAAATGAATGGAGAGAAGTGTATGACGCTGATTGGTCGCTGATTGGTCAGCGTTATACACTCCTCTTTACAATTAAAAAAGAGAAGTCTCACAGGACACAACAATGTAAGGTGGGATATAAATCTCAACCACCTGCAATTTTTCGGAGATACGGACTCCAAACAATATTATATAAACTAGAGAAACAAAGAATCCAAAGTATCCAAGTATTTAGAAAAGTACAAAATCTTTATTTGAACAACACATGAGAATCTAAAATACAATGTTTTAATTGGATCATAAATGGACGTGCATTAAAAAAATTATTAGAAACAGGTAATGCATGAAAAAATATAAGTTCCAATACAAGTAATATATAATATAGTGAAATCACTTTTAAGGAACAAACTCATATAAATGAACGTCGGTAAGAAAAAACAACAGAAGGAAAGTGACAGTAAGATGTAAGTAATAACACTTCCTATCAAAAGGATGTAGAGAGTGTCCTAGTTTCTAGTTACATCTTGAAACAGTAATCGTTCAAAACGTACCCATTATCAGTGGTGTAGTGGTATACATTACCTCTTCCCCTGAAGAAGCGATACGCGAAACGCGCGTTGGGGCACCTCCTTACTTACTGGGTCATACCACTACACCACTGATAATGGGTAAGCTTTGAACGATTACTGTTTCAAGTTGTAACTAGAAACTAGGACACTCTCTACGTCCTTTTGATAGGAAGTGTTATTACTTACATCTTACTGTCACTTTCCTTCTGTTGTTTTTTCTTACCGACGTTCATTTATATGAGTTTGTTCCTTAAAAGTGATTTCACTATATTATATATTACTTGTATTGGAACTTATATTTTTTCATGCATTACCTGTTTCTAATAATTTTTTTAATGTACATCCATTTATGATCCAGTTAAAACATTGTATTTTAGATTCTCATGTGTTGTTCAAATAAAGATTTTGTACTTTTCTAAATACTTGGATACTTTGGATTCTTTGTTTCTCTAGTTTATATACTCCTCTTTACAATGCCCACTTGGCCATATAGTAAAACACGCCCAGTTGTCCATTGAGAAACTCATTAGCATAAAGCTAATATAGGTCATAACTCCGTCAAAAATGATCATTTTTCTAATTGAAAAACACTGATGTACTCTACAATACAGCGCCGATCTCATTATGTAGAAGATAGGGCACTTATAATGTGGTGACAGAGCCTCTTTAAATACACAGTGGCAGTGTTTTTTCAATGACTTTTTAATGACTTTTGTTGTGTGATATCACGCTGCTGCAAGTTATCCGAGTCAAGATAAAGATGGCTACATCCGTACATACACGCGATCACATTGTTTGCATTTAATGGCATACATTACATGATGCTTAGTAAAATTTTTATAAACGCATCAATATCGTAAGTACTTTTTAAAAAATATTTTTTGGGAGGGAAAGTCAAGTTTTGTTGTTAGCGACACTGTAGAAAAGACTTGTGACAACATGTAACTAATCTCATCCTCTAGGTGACCCAAGGGCTGCCTTTACCCACAATTTGTGTCAGGACTGGATCCGGATTTAACATGGGTTCGTTTTTTCTGAATAATGTTTTGATATTTCTCCAAACTTTTGGCTCTATGCCGTTGAAGAAACTGGTAATTGATCTCCCGTGCTTCAGTATTTATTATTAAACAAGATGGATTCTTGTGTCCTTTGTTTTGATGCCCTTCTTAACATCCATTGTTAATATCCTGTAAGATGTAATCCACGGTCAATATTTATACATTGGTTGTGAAATGTCTTATCATTTGAGCAGGCTACCCTAGTTCTTATAAGGTCCCCTGTAGGTATTGCCTAGATTGTGTGAGCTGGGGGACAGCTCCTAGCATTAAGGATGGTAGTGCCCGAAGAGGGTTCTCAAAATGATTCCTTTTCTGTATTACAATTCCATCCATGGATGCCGGGCCTGTAACATTGTAAATTAAATGTATTGGTTTTATTGTATTCCATAAATGGTGGTACAGACGCCACATCACGACCCCTAAACAAAAAAAGATCGTCGATGTAGCGTCCATCCCACACAATCCACTCGTAAAAGGGATTATTGGCTGAAAAAATGTTGTTCTCCCACCATGTCATAAACAAATTGTCCATGGAGAGGGAGCATTTTGACCCCATCAGGGCGTCTTCTATCTGCAATAAAATAAAACTATCAAGGCAGAAGTAATTATGTGAGTGCAGATACTCCACTGACATTAAAATAAATTCTTGTAGACATTTGGAATACCTAGTATATTTCCTCAAATGGAATTCCATTGCCTTGATCGCCGGAATATGTGGTATGCAGGCAGGCCCGCCATCAGAAATGTCTGGGTCTCATACAGTCAGTGGAATTCCATTTCAGGAAATACATCTGGGTCCCCCATTATTAGGGGATTTGGAGAGGTGGCAACGGAAAGTCGTGGGATGGGAGCAGGACGCAAAGTGCAATTGACTCTGTGAGCGGGCGGAGGAGTAGGCTAAGAGAACGTAAGGTGGCCGAAGCGGGAGTTGGGCCAGAGTGGATATGACGCTTGACCGGGGTCTGGGGAGGGGAGAGAGGCCGGTGGGGAGGGGAGAGAGGCCGGTGGGAAGGGGAGAGAGACCGGTGGGAAGGTGGGAGAGAAGGGGCAACATAAAAAATAATTAAACTGAATCTACTGCTTTAAAACAGAGTCACTCACCAAGTTGCAGAGCTGGCTGCTGCTTCTGGCCCCTGCATTCCTTTCTACAAACCAATTACCGCTGATCATAACCTTGATGAGCGGCGGCTGCTCACTTTATTTTACTTTTGTGGCCAGGCCCCTGACAGTAGTACCAGCGGTACTACCCTGATGGCAGGCCTGTTTGCTGGGGTACTAGCCAACTACGTCACAGATAACCCAAGTTTCAAGACCATGAAACGTTATGGATTTTTGGCATCCCATGGAATATGGGAACAATAGGTAATTCTATCAGTAAGTATTCTGTCTGTTTCTTGGCTAATACTCCTAATCCAATTCCTTCTTCTAGCAGATTTTTTAAAGATTCTTTACATGCGGTGCTTGGTTTCGCCACAAGTTTGCGATATGTCGATTCATTGTCTAAAATGGTATGAACGTGTCTGGGATATAAACAGGAATCTAGAACAACTCCTGCTCCGTGCACTCCTAAGATTTGGAGGACACAGTTATACGCTGGATATATGGCGAGCACCTCTGTGTTTTCACCTTTAGCCCTTATGTGTATATAGTGAACCTTTTAGATGGTTAATCTTTACCCGCTAAGGTGGAGGGGTTGGTTCCAATGCCTAGTTATGGTGGTGTCTGAGGAAATAAAGGTCCTTTTAGACGTCCCGATACTGACCATTAAAACCAGCGCAAATCGACGATACAGCGTGTCACAAGGAGCAATCATCAGTAATGTATGGGGGAAAACAATCGTTACTACACCAGACCCCGCACTGATCTGCCAGTCCAGCTGCCTCCGGGCACTGGACAACACTGCCGGAAGCAGATGGCTCTGACCACTGCATAGCGGCCGTTCGGCAGAACTGCAGCTCGGCCTCTATTCTTTGACCGGAGCCATCTGCTTCCGGCAGTGTTGTCCGGTGCCCGGAGGCAGCTGGAGTGGTGGATTGGTTCGGGGTCCAGGTGTCGGACACACACCGATCATATACTGATGACCTATCCAGTGGATAGGTCATCAGTTGTCAGAACGTGGAAAACCCCTTTAAAGGGAAGGTGTCACGAAAATTTTTTTGTTTCTAAAGCACTTCTTAAAGGGGATGTGTCGCTAGAATTTTTTTTTATTTTTTTTTAGTTAAACAGTTAGTGTATAAATTATTAAACATTGTTCTAATTTTTTTAATTTTTTCACGAGTCAGGAAATATTATAAATTAGATTCTAATTTATAACATTTCCCAGTGCTGGTCACTAGATGGAGCAATTCCCAAAATTGCAGCATTGGTATGTGGTAAAGCAACCACATTGCTTTATGCTGCAAAATTTGAGAATACACACTCACTCTAGTGAGCTCACAGAATCCCCCCTCCCTTATCCTGGCTAGTAGAGATGAGCGAACCGGGACAACCGAACCCGGTTTTGGTCCGAACATTGTGAAAAGTTCGGTTCGCAGCGAATCCGAACTTCACCGGGTTCGGCTGAACCTGTTTTGACCGAACCCGGCTACATTTTGGCACCTGCCACATGTTAGATGTAAAATGGGGGATTTCAAAATATCACCTGACATCAGGCTACCCCATAATGCCTTGCAAACGGCTCTCCCAGCCAATCGGGAGGCAGCATAGGGGCGGGCTCAAGCCTGCAATAAAAGTCTATGCACGGAGCTCAGCGGCCATTTTAGAGACAGGAGCTGTAGGGATAGCATCTCTGTGCAGTAAGGGAAAGCTTTAGGAATCCAGCAATCGAAGGGGCTCATCCACTACAGCGGGAGTCTACTCTACTCAACAATCAACATCCAAATTGCAATACAAATTCTCCATTTGCCAAGCCAGTGTGTGAATAACCTTTTATAAGGGGCTCATCCCCGTAGCATGGGTTAACATCCAACTTGCAATCCAGGCAGGCAGCTGTAGTACTACAACGCCCAGCATTCCCTGAGTGCACAGTGGCTGATAGAAATTCTCATTCATTGCCATTTGCCAAGCCAGTGTGTGAATAAGCTTTTAGAAGGGGCTCATCCCCGTTGCATGGGTTAACATAACAATCCAACTTGCAATACAGGTAGCCTATGTAGTACTACAACGCCCAGCATTCCCTGAGTGCACCGTGGCTGATAGAAATTCTCATTCATTGCCATTTGCCAAGCCAGTGTGTGAATAAGCTTTTAGAAGGGGCTCATCCCCGTTGCATGGGTTAACATAATAATCCAACTTGCAATACAGGCAGCCTTTGTAGTACTACAACGCCCAGCATTCCCTGAGTGCACAGTTGCTGAGAGAAATTCTCATTCATTGCCATTTGCCAAGCCAATGTGTGAATAAGCTTTTAGAAGGGGCTCATCCCCGTTGCATGGGTTAACATAACAATCCAACTTGCAATACAGGCAGCCTTTGTAGTACTACAACGCCCAGCATTCCCTGAGTGCACCGTGGCTGATAGAAATTCTCATTCATTGCCATTTGCCAAGCCAGTGTGTGAATAAGCTTTTAGAAGGGGCTCATCCCCGTTGCATGGGTTAACATAACAATACAACTTGCAATACAGGCAGCCTTTGTAGTACTACAACGCCCAGCATTCCTTGAGTGCACCGTCCGTGGCTGATAGATATTCTCATTCATTGCCATTTGCCAAGCCAGTGTGTGAATAAGCTTTTAGAAGGGGCACATCCCCGTTGCATGGGTTAACATAACAATCCAACTTGCAATACAGGCAGCCTTTGTAGTACTACAATGACCAGCATTCCCTGAGTGCACCGTGGCTGATAGAAATTCTCATTCATTGCCGTTTGCCAAGCCAGTGTGTGAATAAGCTTTTAGAAGGGGCTCATCCCCGTTACATGGGTTAACATCCAACTTGCAATACAGGCAGCCTTTGTAGTACTACAACGCCCAGCATTCCCTGACTGACCGGTACCTTATGAGTCACTGATTTTCCGCCAGTCCGAATAACAATTTAAAAGGGCCTCATTTCTGTCTAAGGGTTTAATTCAACGTGCTAATTAAGTACAGCCGGTGCCTTTGGTGCTATTATACAAGTCACAGCATACACTGACTGCCACCTATTCACAGTCACTCATTTTCAGCCATATTTTATAAGTGCCTCATTCCTCTAGTAGGGGTAGGGGTTTTGATTAAACTTGCTGCACTCCAGCACAGCAGTGAAATGTCTGGTAAAAAAAAAGTTGTGAAAGGACGGAGTAGAGGAAAAAACACCCATGCCATGTCATCTTCCAGTTCAAATGTTGGATCTGTTGGTGCCAGACCCAGTACCAGCATTTGTGGCACAAGACATGTGCCCAGTTCTACTAGTAGCAGCAGCCATGTGCCTGCTGGTAGTAGTAGCAGTATCAGCAAGCCAGACTTGTCCATCTCCTCCGGTGGGTGGGTTACTTTAGACAATACGGCCATTGTGGACTGGTTGGCTGGCTCGCGGTCATCTCAGCAGGAAGACTCTGATGATCTGGCTTCAAGTCAGGTTTAGTTGGATTACAGATGCTCTACAGTTCCTTGGCACAGTGACAGTAGTAATATGGCTATTTCTAGCGTTTCCATTCCATCATCTATGTCTTCATTCCCCCTTCCTAGCGGGAAGCCATCTTTCCTGAGAGTCCTAAGAGACATCTCCTCGGGTGCGAAGGAAGATACTGAACAACATAGTGATGATGATTTGTTTTTCACGAGTCAGCCAACGGAGTGTGTTGCGGCGGTGGTGGAGGTGGAAGCGGTGTCCGAGACGCATAGCTGTGGTAGTCGGTGGTAGCCGTGGTGGCAGACGCAGTAATGAGGGGGGGCATGGAGCCCGCCATGATGTCACATCACATTCACAACACAGTGACAGAAGTGGCGGGGATGATGAGGAGGGCTATGATGATGTTGTTTTAGACAGGACGTGGGAACCAGGTGACGAGGTGATGACGGCGTCAGAGGAGGAGGGTAGTAGTGGCGGCACTGGCAGTGATAAACAGCCAAGCCGAGGTAGGGGCAGAAGTCAATCTGCAAAACGTTGCAGCGGTAGGATCAGCTCAGGAGCCGGTGACGGCGACACTGATGCTACTGGTGTAGGCTCCCGAAAAAAGCCTGCCAGACAAGGGGCAAGCTCGTGTGGTGGTGGACGTGGTACTACCTCTTTACGGTACTCTGCCGTGTGGCAATTTTTCTGTACCTTCCCGGAGGATGAAAACAGTGCCGTATCTGCAAGCAGAAAATAAGGCGTGGGCAGGGCAGCAATGTAGGAACTACCGCTCTACGTAAACACATGGAGCGGCATCACAAGGCCATGTGGGACAATCGACATGCCCCTCCATCATGTACATCTAATGAAGACACCTCTGCCGCTGCTGCTGCTGCTCCGAGTCCCTGTCATCTAAGTAGTAGCCAGGCCTTATCCACCATGTCGTTGTCATCATCATCATCACTGTCATCTAGTGCTCCTCCTACGTCCCGTCAGTTATCCATTACAGAATCGTTGTCCAATAAGCAACAATATATACCCAGTCATCCACTTGTGATGCGGCTTAATTCACACCTGGCTAAGTTGTTGGTGGTGCAGTCGCTGCCGTACCACCTGGTCGACTCCGCCGGCTTCAAGCAATTGATGGCGTGCGCTCAGCCTAGGTGGCGAATACCTAGCCGCCATTACTTCTCCAAAACAGCTGTCCCTGCCTTGCACAAGTACGTGGAGGAAAAGGTGGGCCAGTCCTTGCAATTATCCGTGTGCAGCAGGGTACATGCCACCGTCGACACGTGGAGCAGCAACTATGGGCAGGGACAGTACATGTCTTTCATGGCCCACTGGGTCAATATTTTGCAGTCCGATGCACCACCGCAGCAATGCCAGGCATTACCACCTCCACGCTTGTATCTTTCTGGTTCAACTCCGGACACCAGGCGCCTACGATCCTCCTCCTCCTACTCCTCCTCCTTGCCCTCCTCAATGGAGGTCTTCCCGTCTCCGTCAGGACACAGCGTATCTTCCACTCCTCCTCCCTCCTCTTTTCATAGGTGCAAGGTGAAGTGCCACAACGCTATCTTACACCTGCTGAGCCTGGGCGAGAAAAGCCACACAGGGCAGGAGCTGCTGCTGTGCATCAAGGAGGAAATCGCACGCTGGCTGTCTCCTCTGAAACTCACACTGGGCAATGTTGTCTCTGATAACGGGAAGAACGTTGTGGCTGCACTGCGTCTAGGTCACCTGACACATGCTCCTTGCATGGCACATCAATCTGGTCATAACACGCTTCTTAAAGTCATATGTTGGTTTGAAGGGTGTGCTGGCCACGTCCAGGAGGGTTTGCGTTCGCTTTAGACGTTCGTATACATTTAAGCACACCCTCCTGGACTTGCAGCGTCAAAACAATCTCCCAGAACATAGCCTGATTTGCGACGTTCCAACACGCTGGAATTCCACCCTGCACATGTTGGACCGTCTGTACGAACAACGGAAAGCCGTGAATGATTTCCTGATGCAGCAGACGGGCAGCGTTTGGAGCCAGTGTAATTTCGAGCTCAGGCACTGGCAGCTGGTTAGAGACGCATGTCGCGTTTTGAGGCCCTTTGAAGAGGCCACACGATTTGTGAGCCGTGACGCTAGCGGAATGAACGATGTTATGCCGCTGATATTCATTATGGAGCAAACGCTCACAGCGATGATTCAGCAAAGGATGGAGGAAGGATTACATCTGGCTATGGATGTTGAGGAGGAGGAGGATGAGGATGAGGAAACAGGACCTGAAGAGGAGCTGGATTTGGAGATGGAATCACAGGAAGGGATAGGGGACGAGGTAGCCGCACAATATGACAGTGATGGTGATGACGAGTCTGACGACGACCTTGATGATGGACAACAATGGCAGTATGGGGCGGAGATGGAACCAACCGGGCCCTCTGAAATGCTGGCCAGGATGGCAAGCTGTATGCTTCGTTACTTGAGCGCTGACTGTCGTATTGTTAGCATGAAGCAAAAAAAAAAGATTAGTACTGGATAGCCACACTTTTAGATCCTCGGTATAAAGCCAGAATGGGGGAGTTTTTTGCGCCTTCCGAGAGGGAGGAAAAATTGGCTTATTATCGAAAGAAGCTATGCAGCCAGCTTGTCACGGCTTTCAAAAGGCAAACACCTGCTGCAAGCATGTGTGACCGGGGGGCCACTCTCCGCTCCCCACTTGACCTGCCTAAGTAGAGTCATGTGTTATTGAACCTTCACTTATCCCTTTCTTTCCCCCCACCCCCACCTTTTAGAAAAGACACGTGACACCGAGGTTGGATGTGAAATGGCCACAGCAGCCGTTTATTAATTTCACAGTTTTTGAAAATGCAATTTAAATCCAAAACATTCGGATACTAATTAGGAATCCAACCAGAGAATTCCTCCTAATAATTCACATGACCCAACATGGGTCAGAATCATAAATAACAATTTAACGTTAACATTAATCCGAGCAGGGGAAGTCCTTGAAGACATTTTAGATATTCCTTTTAAACACTCGAGTTAGCCATCTGCAACACCACCAAGACCTTACCTCCAGCCGTAAACCAGCTCGGAGGCACCGCTCACCTCTGCAGATGGCTCCAACCACCAGAAGACCACTTCAAAGGGATAACACCCGATGAAGTCTTCAACAATGTACCTTTTTTGGGGGACGCATACCCCCGATGCGACCCCCCCACCATTTTGTACTGACCGACCTCAAGGACTCCCCCCGCCACAGCGAAACAGGCCTTGACCACCTTAAGCCTGTGAGTTCCGCCACACCACCACCGCCCTTTCAATTCCCTCTGCTATTGCCAGGCTCCACAGATCAATCCCAACCTCGGTCAGATGAACCCCATCACTCCTCCAGTAGTTCCCCACTCCTGACTCCAAATCCCTGTGCCGCACACAAATGCCCCCATTCTTGGCTACAAAACGGGACACAGCACGGTTAACCTTTATGCGAGCCTTATTGACTCTTTCCACTGACCTAGCCAGCCGCCAATGCTTCCTCGGAACAATGTCCGACCACACTATAACCAACCCGGGATAAGAAACCCACAAGCACAGCATATCGTGCTTGATATCCCGCACTAACTCACGAAAGGGGCGGACCCCCAAATCATTCCCACCCACGTGCAACACCAAGACTTCAGGAACCCTATCCAGCTGGGGGTATGTCTGGAATTCCGCTAACACCCTGCTCCACAACATACCTCTAAATCCCAGCCAATGCAAAACCGCGTCCTGCCGCGGAATGCGCAACTGGCGACCGTCCGGGCGGACGTCCGCCCTCAAAGCCCCCCAATGAACGTAAGAGTGGCCCAACAACCACACAAGACACGGAGGCTGATCTGAAACGGAAAATAAAGTTAGATACCAGCACGCAAACGTTTTTTAACCGCTAACATGACTCATAACAAATGGGGGCGCACATAGGACCTAAATCTGTTGGACTCCCAACGACCGATGCGCCGCACCCCCTCATCATCCAACCCCCAGCGCCCCGCTTCCGTTGCTGCGCCAATCCTGAAGGAATGAGATGAATACGGACCCTCTGCGACACCGACCGCCGCCAAGCATTTCTTAAATACAGCTCCAAATTGAAATCTGGACAAAAATGACCCATCCTCGTGACATAGCAATGGCAACTCGGGAGACCCCCCCCCCCCCCCGTGGCTTAAAAACCTGCATGCAAGCGACCGGGCACATCGCCGACCCCGGGAGGGCGAACAAAACAATCAGCTCTCCTTTTCCCAATTGGTCAGTTTTTGACCGGCGCAACCATACCTCGAGCCGATCCGCATACAGGCTCACCTCCCCCAGTCTCAACCCCCCTACCCGCTTGGTACTAGGTGACACCAGCTCACCAATTCTAAATGCCCCAAAGAACGCTAAAGAAAATGCTAACCGAAACAACTCCACCTCGGACGAAGAACGACAGACCGATACTAATGATACGCCCAAAGAGCTAAGCAGAGAAAACGACACAGGCCTTCTACAATCCGCTTCGACCCTACCTCGGCGCAAACCCTTTAAAGCCTGTCCCACTAAAAATTATTTTGATACATCCCGAAAGCCACGTAACTTAAAACCAAAAGCCACCGCAGACATGAAACAATTAACCTTTGCCAACGAAAACCCCACCTCCCAGGCGTCCCCCAACCAGTACAAAAGTGCCACCAACCTGTCTCTATCCGTGGTGACGTCACCCAACTCTCTTACCCACTCCTCCCGCTGCCTCCAACAAGCAGAATAAGCACTCCACGTTGTGCGCGCCAAAGACCTTTCCACCAACCGAGACCAGATCCCAGAGATGTTCCGGACAAGCCAAACCGAGGCGGTCCGCTCCCGGTGCCAATTGCCGAAACCGGTCCACTGTGAGCGAGAAAGAGCATCAGCGATACAATTCCGTACCCCCGGCACATGCACCGCCACCACCCACGCGTTCAACGACAAGCACACCAACACTAAATGTCACAACAACTGAACCACCGGAGGAGAGGATGCAGTGATGTTATTAATGGCCAGTACCACCCCCATGTTGTCGCAGTAAAAACAAACCTTCTTATCCCTGAGCCTGTCCCCCCAAATGGTCGCCGCAACCACGATAGGGAACAGCTCGAGCAGGGCCAGATTCCGCGTGAGTCCACTGGACACCCAGCTAGGCGGCCATTGACCTGCGCACCACGGCCCTCCCCCGTACGCTCCAAAACCGCCCGCCCCAGCCGCATCCGTAAAAAAAAAAAAATCACTCGTATCCTGCGCTGGAGCCATCCATAGCGAGCGCCCGTTATACTGCCCCAATAAGTCATCCCAGACCTGCAGATCAGCTCGATGCTCCTCCTTGAGCCGCACAAAATGATGTGGCGCACGAACCCCCGCCGTTGCAGCCGCCAAACGTCTACTAAACACCCTCCCCATTGGCATAATCCGGCAAGCGAAATTCAACTTCCCCAGCAAAGACTGAAGCTCGCGCAGCGTAATTTTCTTTAACCTACATGCCCGACGAACCTCCTGACTAAATGCCCCCAACTTATCCGCGGGAAGACGACACTCCATCGCCACCGAATCAATTTCAATTCCCAAAAAGCAAATCGTCGGTACCGGGCCGACGCACAAGAAATCGTCCAAGTAATGTATCAAAGAGTCGACCCCAGCTACTCCCTTCGTCACCCACTCGACGAAGCTACTAAACGCCTTGAAGTATGCGCAAGAAAGGGAACACCCCATCGGAAGACACCTATCCACGTAAAAAGCCCCATTCCAAAAACAACCCAACAGCCGTTGGCTCTCTGGATGAACTGGCAACAACCGGAAAGCCGCCTCGATGTCGGTTTTCGCTAACAGTGCGCCGGAACCCGCAGCACGGACTAACCCCACCGCCTTATCGAATGAGGTATAAACTACAGAGCACAACTCGTGATCAATCCCGTCATTTACCGACGAACCCTTGGGAAACGATAAATGCTGAATCAAGCGAAATTTTTGGGGCTCGCGCTTTGGCACAATACCCAACGGGGACACCACTAAATCTTTTATTGGCGGATCAACAAAAGGCCCCGCCATATGACCCAACGAAACCTCTTTAAACAATTTTTCCGATACGACCTCGGCATGCAAGTAGGCCGACTTAAGATTCCTCCGCGTAAACGGGACCTCATAAGGAGGCGGAGGAATAATAAAACCAACACAAAACCCTTCGAAAATTAACTTGGCCGCTGCCCTATCCGGATACTCATTTAGATAAGGGGCCATCCTTTCCACCCTCACCGGTGACAACCCCTTGACTAGCCGAGGAGGGCTGGTTCCCTGACCTCTTCTTCCGCATACATTTTGCAGCCCCGTGTGATGCACCGTTACACTCTGAACACACGTGCTTGAAATTGCACGTGGCCCCGAACTTACACTGGCCATCGTTGAATTGCCAGCAGAATCCCAACCTTGCCCCTGCACCTGGCCCGGCCTGACTGGACTGGCCTCCCTGGCAAGGACTGCCTAACCGGAGCCGTAACCCTTAACCAAAGAGCAATATCCTTCTGGTCCCACCGAATCGCCGGCCGAACCGCTTTTCGCTGACGGAATTGCTCGTCGTATCTTAGCCACGCCTGCCCCCCGTACGCCCTATGGGCCTCCCCAATGGCATCAAAATAGCAAAACAACGCCGAACAATTTTCCGGCGCCTTTTCCCCTATCACACTGGCTAATATGGCAAACGCCTGCGACCAATTGACGAACGTCTGCGGGATAAGCCTATACCGCCGACGTTCCTCCTCATCCTTCTTACTCTCGTCCCGCTTGCTCTTATCCAAATTGAATTTAGCAAGCGGCAGGAGAGAAAAAATCTCGACATATTCGTCCTTCCAGATACGCTCACGCACCTCCTGCTTTAAATGCGTCCCCAACAGGACCTTCAAAGCAAACGTACACCTCCCCACGAGCGCGATCATCAATACGCACCCTATCGCCATCTTTTTGGGCCTCAGTCTGTACTGACACCGCGACCGCCTCCTTAGCCGCCATCCCAGAACGCGCCTGTAACGATCCAACTTCCCGGGGACCCTCCCAAACTACCGCCGGGGACACCTCCGTAACTACTGGAGCCGCCGCCCTATCTAGACGTCCGACCAGCTCCCACAAGCAACCCACTAAATCCGCTAGACCCGCACCGTCGCGCCCGACCGCGCCGCTACCGGCAGCCAATGCTACGCTTACCGCCCCCCCCACCGACACCCGACATAAAAATCGCTGGATATGGCAAGGACGAAGTTATACACTCACCGGGCTGCCCAGGCGCTGTGTTCCCGTCAGCCGGACCATCCTGACCTCGCCTATAAACGTCCAGTTCGCCTTCTTCCAGATCCTCTCTCGCAGACGACTGGCCATCCCACCGACATCTCCTACACGGGGACGACGACGCGTTGGCAGATGGGCCGGCAACCTGCCGCCCGACAGCTGGGACCCAGACTTCCGACCGGACCTGTTGTCTCGTCGTCGCTGCAGCTCTAGGCGTCCGTCTTGACGATCTCGATGAAGCCTGCCCCCTGGCCGGAACATCACCAGGTGGGGCGGCCGTAGATAGTCCTCCAACTCTTGCATCCGATGGGGGAGGGGTGACAGGGAGCCCGGCCTGCGACTCCCTGTTTATCGCCGGACCTCGTCGCGGCTGGGGATTCCTGCCAGGACGCAGGGCCTGGAAAGAGGCGGCCCTCCCAGCTGCCTGGCCTGCAGCGTCCTTTGTAGGGCTCCCCCTGCGACGCCGTGTCCGCGGGACCACCTCAGGGCTGAGGCGTTCTGGAGGGCGGGATCGCCAGGAGCGACGGGGAGACCCGGCCTGAGCCACCGTCGCCCCTGGAGACGCTCTCTGCCTCCTCTGAGCAGGAGCGGGTGTTGCCGACTCCACCCCCCGCCGCCATATTACTAATAGGGAGGGGGCCGGGGGAGGGGAGCCTGTCCCCATGTGCAACAGACCTCGGGTGCCGGGCCTGACGTGGCGATGCTTCGGCCTCCGGGATCCTGGTAAGTGCCGCCACGGTCTCCTCCAACCAGCCGGGACCGTGGTGAACAGCTGCAGCATGCAGCCGCTCGAGTATGTCGGCATCCGACATTACAGGGCACAGAGCGGAACAACGCAGGGAGCTTAAGAATTTTTGTGTTACTCCTCCCGCTGCTTCCGGCTCAATGCCGAAAGCAGCGGGAAGATCAGTAATGGCCCCTAACTCCTCCCTGCCTCCCATCCACCTCCCCCTACCTCTCCCTCACAGTTAACTCTTTCCCTACTAGGTCCCGTCATGGAGGCTTCCCTCTGAAGCCCTGCAGGCTGCGTCCAGCCTCTTCTGTCTCATCGTTCCACCGCCTCTGGCAGAGCTACCTCTGCAATAGGCAGCGGCAGAAGCAGCAGAAGCCAATTCAGTTTGGAAAATATGATGACAACATTTTTACATCCAATACCCCGACCTGACACACATCGTAGTCAGCAAAGGGATGTTCACCATCACCAGCACCTAAACAACCAGGTTCACTCATACCTAGACTGTGCCCTTTCTCCGTCAGAAATCCTGATCCCAGACCCCATGGACTTCTGTGTCAGCAGATTGGATCATTGGCAAGAACTGGCCCAGTTTGCCATGGGTGTACTGTCTTGCCCACCCTCCAGTGTAGTGTCAGAGAGGGTATTCAGCGCGGCAGGGGGCTTCGTCACCCCTAAGCGAACAAGATTGTCCGCCAACAGCTTGGAAAATCCCACGTTTCTGAAAATGAATCAAGCGTGGATCGGTGAGGATTTTAAAACTCCTGTGCCTGATGCCACTGATTAGATCTGACACTGCCGCCTGCTACTACGGGATTCTGTCCTGTCCACTCTTTTTTTAATGTGCCGCTGTTGGTGCTGCTACTACTTCTACCACCAATCCACCTCAAGTGCCGTCTGCTACAAGCAGGCCTGCCCCACCACAGGGCTTTGTCCTGTGACTGTCCAGTGTCTTTTAATGTGCTGCTACTACTACCACCACCCTTGCTGTCCGTTGGCTACCTCTACTACCACCAATACACCTCCACTGCCGTTTGCTACAAGCAGGCCTGCCCCACCACAGAAGAAATACAGGAGGAAAAAACGGGATACACGGCGCTGCTTAAGGTAAATGATTTAATAACGATAATTGCTACGCGTTTCGATACCGGACCGGCATCTTCATCAGGCATATCAAGGGGATAGTACAAAAAGACACATATATATACACAAATGTACAAAATTGAAAGCAAGTTCATTGGGCCAGTTCAGACCAGCCTCCTGGCCAGAAAAACCGCCAAAAACAGCAGGTCAAAGTTCAGCAATGTCAAAAAATAAAAAACATAGTAAACTGTAAAAATGGGGTGAATAAAGTCACAAATGGGTTGCTAACAGATAATAATTGATATTAAAGGCCACATTTAATACAGTTAATAAATAAACATAATGATCCGTTCAGTCAAAGAACCACAGGGAATTGCGGCACTCAATACAAACGTTATGTTGTTCATACAAGTGTTTTATATGCAGTATGTGGAAGGGATAGATGATGTGGAGTTGTCAAGGGGATGGTGAGAAAGTATGTTGTCAAAATAATGTACGAGATCTTAATACAGCGCATAGTAGCGCGTTGTCATGGTAACCTGTAAACACAGACATACCGGAAGAGAAGGGAAACTATGTTGGAACGCATAGTGAAGCGCAAAGCGCGCAGGGGGGAAGTTTTACAAAAAGGCTAATGAGCCAGTCTTCGTTTTTAATCAGTCATAAATGGCAAAATAGAAGCAGCAGGGTATGTGTTTATTATAAGTGTAACAAAACTACTATAAAGACTATGTCAAATAGTAAGGTATTGTAAATAAAGTGGTCATGACGAACACTAACAGCTACAGTGGCCGAACAGGTTCAATGCAGGGAAATATACCATGAGTCAAATGGGCAGCTTGCAGGAGCATATCGCATAATTATATCATAATTAAAGCTATTAGACAAAAATGCAATTGTATATGCAGTATAAATGTATAACAAATAAAAATTATATAATAAAAATAACACTTAGTTGTGAGGATATATGTATACCCTCAGCATCGGACAGATCTGGAAATATTAGTAAATATAAATAACTAGATGTAGACATTAAAATATAATATATCAATGAAATTGAAATTAGTGCATAAACATTAATAAAATTAGATTAGTATAGACATTAAAATGCAACGTATCAATAAAATTAATAAATAAAATTAATACATTATAATAAATGAAATTAAATTAAATGGTTGAAACTGTAATGAGGAGTATTGACATTAGTCCAACGCGGACTCTGCAATGTCATTAAGGCCATTGGGGTATAAGGTCACCAGTTTATATATCCAAAAATTTTCTCTTTGCTTTAATCTAATAAATATATTAGATATATCAAGGGGTATTTTTTCAATGGGAGTCACAGTGATAGAGTCAAAATTGCACTTATGTTCAGTAGCACAGTGACGGGACACGCTATGTTTTTCAAACCCTGTCCTAACATTGAATCTATGTTTGTTAACCCTACATCTAAGGGTTTGGGTGGTACGACCCACATATTGTCGATCGCACGTGCATTGTAACAGGTAGATGACGTAGTCACTACCACAGTTGAGAAAACTTTTTATCGGAAAACTTTCATTCGTAATCATGGAAGTGAAGTGCATTTTTTTATTTGCAATATTTAGACAACAAAGACATCTAGATTTGCCACAACGATACGACCCATTAATAATTAATGATGTTTTTGGAGGGTCTTGAGTAATTTTATGCAGTTTGCTCGGCGCTATCATATTTCTTAGCATTTTTGCCCTTCTATATGTGATCTTAGGCCTGATGGGAAGGATACTTTTCATGAATTGGTCATTTTTTAGAATGTGCCAATGCTTCAGAAGTATAGCATTAATTAGTTTACTCCCTTTATTAAAAGTAGTGATAAAATTACAGTTAAAATCGGTCGGTTTCACAGCAGCTTGCGCTTTGGGGTTGATACACTCAGATTGCGTTAACGCCTTTGCTCTAGACTCTGCTCCCTTAATCAAACTAGTTGGAAAGTTTTTTTGTTTAAATCTTTTTTTCTAAATATTACATTCAATGGAGAAATCTTTATCGCTAGTACAATTTTTTCTTATTCGTTTGAATTGGCCAAAAGGTACATTCTTAAGCCATGGACGATAATGTGCACTTTTAAAATTTAGATAGCTGTTAACGTCAACTCCTTTAAAATGTGTCTTGGTACTTAAAAAGCGGCCATTTTTTTCAATTGTTAAGTCTAAAAAGTCTATTCGTTCAACGGATGATGTATGCGTGAATGAAATACCAAAATTGTTGTTATTAAGGTGGCTAACCCAATCAAAAATTACAGTTGCATCTCCTTTAATGATGAAAAAAAGGTCATCTATATAGCGTTTGTAAAAAATAATATTATCCTTAAAATTATGGTCACCGTATATATAAAAGTCTTCAAAGGCCCCCATGTACAGGTTAGCGTACGACGGGGCAAATCTTGACCCTATCGCACAGCCCTTTACCTGTCTATAAAATTTGCCCTCAAAAGTAAACACATTGCGTTTAAGTATAAAATCAATACAGTCCATCAGAAAATTGATCTGATTATTCGGGAAAAGAGGGTTAGAGGTTAAATAGGTTAGAGACGCTTGCATGCCAAGATCATGTGGGATATTCGTATAAAGCGATGTCACATCTACAGTTAAAAACCATCCGTAAAATCGTGGGCGGTTTGTAATTTGTACAGTTCTCTAATTAGATGGGTAGAATCTACCACCACAGGGCTTTGTCCTGTGACTGTCCAGTCTCTTTTAATGTGCTGCTACTACTACTACCACCACCCTTGCTGTTAGTTGGCTACCTCTACTACCACCAATACACCTCCACTGCCGTTTGCTACAAGCAGGCCTGAGGCCAGCCCCACCACAGGGCTTTGTCCTGTGACTGTCCAGTCTGTTTTAATGTGCTGCAAATACTACTACTACCACCACCCTTGCTGTCCGTTGGCTACCTCTACTACCACCAATACACCTCCACTGCCGTCTGCTACAAGCAGGCCTGCCCCACCACAGGGCTTTGTCCTGTGACTGTCCAGTGTCTTTTAATGAGCTGCTACTACTACTACCACCACCCGTGCTGTCCGTTGGCTACCTCTACTACCACCAATACACCTCCACTGCCGTCTGCTACTAGCAGGCCTGAGGCCTGCCCCACCACAGGGCTTTGTCCTGTGACTGTCCAGTGTCTTTTAATGTGCTGCTACTACTACTACTAGCACCACCCGTGCTGTCCGTTGGCTACCTCTACTACCACCAATACACCTCCACTGCCATCTGCTACAAGCAGGCCTGAGGCCTGCCCCACCACAGGGCTTTATCCTGTGACTGTCCAGTCTCTTTTAATGTGCTGCTGCTACTACTACTACTACTACCACCACCCGTGCTGTCCGTTGGCTACCTCTACTACCACCAATACACCTCCACTGCCGTCTGCTACAAGCAGGCCTGGAGGGCTTGTGAAAAGCCATTGCTTGTTGCTTTTACATCGATGTATGGATGAACCCCGGCAGGCATCTGCCAATAAAAAGAGTAAATTTTTGGAGGGCTTGTGAAAAGCCATTGCTTGTTGCTTTTACATCCATGTATGGATGAACCCCAGCAGGCATCTGCCACCATAAAGGGTACATTTTTTGAGGGCTTGTCAAAAGCCATTGCTTCTTCTTTTACCACCTTATTTGTATGAACCCTGGCAGGCATCTGCCGCCAAAAATGGTTAATTTTTGTATCTTTTTTAACAATGCATTAAGCACACAACATGCACAAGTGCAGTGGTTTCTGTTAGTTATCACCGTGTCCCATCCGTTTTCCTATAGCCATACATGTTGGCGTAATTTTGACACTAACTTTGCCTTAAAGGCAGCTCAAAAGTACTTGGATACACTCATGGGTGACCTAAGAGTGTTATACAGGGCTTCTAGGGCTTTTAAACAGTGTTATACGCGGTTTTTAGGGGCTTTCTTGAATTACAGGTTCGGTCAGAACTAGTTCGGTCCGAATCGAACTTTTTCATGAAATTCGGCGAAACAGCCGAACTGAACTTTTCATAAGTTCGCTCATCTCTACTGGCTAGTGCCAGGAGAAAGGAGGGGATTGAATGGTCAAACCTCCTACATTGTGTGTCGCCATTTTTTGAGCTAACACACAGTGTAGTAGGTTTACATACAGTAGTAATCACACACTAAAACATGTACATACACAGACCTAACTTACCTGTTCCTGCCGCCGCCGCTCCCTCCGGTCCGTCCGCTCCGTCTGCTCCCTCCGCTCCAAGTGCTTGCTTCAGAACACAAGTCCGGAAGCCGCGACCGGAAGTAGTAATCTTATTGTCCGACCGCGGCTTCCGGTCCACAAGAAAATGGCGCCGGATGTCGCTCGGCCGAAGACCTTCAATTTGGACTGTGTGGGAGTGGCGCATGCGCCGTTCCCACACAGACGGCGTATAGCATAGTGGATGGAACGGGTCCCGTTCGGATTCACTATGGGGCTGTATGTGCCGTATTCCATGTCTGTATGTGTCGTTAATCGACAAATACAGAGATGGAAAAAAAAATCGCAGCCCCCATAGACAAGAAAAAGTTAAAAAATAAAAAAAAGTAAAACACAAACACACAAATAAATAAAACATTTTTTAATAAAACACTAAAAGCAAATTGATATAAAAACATTTTTTTTGCGACACTCGTCCTTTAAGGACCAATGATGGGCAGATAAAATAAAGCAGCTGCAGCCTAGCATCCCCAGGGTGGGAAGGGCCACGTTTTTTGACCCTTCCCAGCCTCATAATACCAGCCTGCGGCCTAACCGTCGTTTCAGATGGTCAGGCACTGAATTGTACTCGACTCTTTCTGGTATCCCTGGCGGCAGTGGGAATTGGGGTAATAATAGGCGTTAGTGATAGCCTTGTTACTGGCTAATGCTAAGCCCCAGCCTAGTAATTGAATGCTGTCAATCAGACAGCAGCCATTACTAAGGCCATAATAAAGTATTAAAAAAAACAGCCATAAGAATTTTTTTTTATTGAAATGAAAACTCCCCCATGCAACCCTCTTTCACAATTTTTTTTATTTTTTTTAAAAGTAGATCATTGAAGTAGTCCAATGAATCTACGACGTAGTCCAAACGGTCCAGTGGAACCTACCAAAAAAAAGTTAGCAGTATAACATTTAAAAGAACTTACATTTGCCACAATTTGCCCTGATCCTCCTTTTGCTGCGTTGTTGATCTATGATACTAAAGTAACACAGTAAGTAGAATTCTTAAAATCTTTTCTATACCTCAAACAGCACTTTAGCAAATAAACAACAAATGTTTTCCTATTTAACCCCTTAATGACCGGGCCATTTTGCACGTTAATGACCAAGGATTATTTTTTGCTTTTTCATGGTTGCATTCCAAGAGTCGTAACTGTTTTTGTATTCCATCTATATAGCCGTATAAGGGCTTGTTTTTTGCGGGACGAGTTGTATTTTGTAATTGTACCATTTTTAGATGCTTATAATATATCGATTAACTTTTATTAACTTTATTTTAGGAGAGAATTGAAAATAAGCAGCTATTCCAGCATTGATTTTCACGTTACAAATTTACGCCGTTTACTATGCAGCGTAAATAACATGTTCACTTTATTCTATGGGTCGGCACGATTACGGGGATATCAAATATGTAAGTGTTTTATATGTTTTCCTACGTTTGCACAATAAAAAGCCTTTTAGAAAAAAATTACTTGTTTTTGCATTGCCGCATTCCAAGAACCGTAACATTTTTATTTTTCCGTCAATGTGGCCGTATGGGGGCTTGATTTTTGCGGGCCAATGTGTAGTTTTCATTAGTACTATTTTGGGGTACATAGGACTTATAGATTAATTTTTATTTATTTTTTTATGGGGGAATGGGAGAAAAGAGAGAATTTTGCCGTTGTTATTTGCGTTTTTTTGGACGCCGTTCATCCGGCGGTTTAATTAATGTGTTCATTTTATTTTTCAAGTCGTTATGATTGCGGGGATACAATATATGTGTATGTGTGATTTGTTTTGACACTTTTACTAAATAAAACCACTTTTTGGGTTTTATTTGATTTTCACTGTAATTATTATTATTTTTTTTCACCAACTTTATACTGATTTACATTTTTTTTTTGTACCACCAGGGGACTTCCCTATGCGATCTGCTGATCGCATATATAATGCTTTGATATACTTAGTACACCAAAGCATTATTGCCTGTCAGTGTAAAACTGACAGGCAATATGTTAGGTCATGCCTCAGGCAGATGCTGAAGGCAGACCTGGGGGTCTTTGTTAGACCCCCCGCTGCCATGGAAACCCGAAGGCGACCCGCGATTTGTTTGCGGGGGCGCCGATGGGATGACAGAGGGAGCTCCCTCCCTCTGTCAAACACATTAGATGCCGCTGTCACTATTGACAGCGGCATTTAATGGGTTAAGCTGCCGGAATCGAAGCGCGCTCGGATTAACAGCCGTGCTCCTGCCGCTGATCGCGTGGGTACAGTCTCAGTACCCGCGCCATCACAGGACGGATATATCCGTCCTCCTGCGTGAACTAGCAGCTGCAGAGGGCGGATATATCCGTCCTTCGGCGTTAAGAGGTTAAAAAAAATTAAATGCTGCGTGTTTGTTGTGTAAAGCTAGTAATGAGAAAATTCTGATAAATGAGGGGGGGGCGTCTTTTTATAGTTCGCCTCAGGCAGCAGAGGGGCTTGGTTCACCCCTGCTCATAGTTCTGGGTGGTCATGCACCAGGCTGATCAATTTCTCCACATCCATCTTGCTGGTAACTTTGGCACGCCCTGCCGTTGCTTGGCAACGGATCCGTCAAAAACTTACCCATAGGCTTCAATGGCCGTCTAAAGAGTTATTCCCAACTGGTGAGGCGCCCATTGGCCACAGATTCCAAATGGAAACTAGCAGACAGGGGGCAACGGCCTCCTGTTCACTAGTTCCAGCCTGGAATCTGCAGCCAGTGGCAGCCCCACTTCAGTGTGTGAACTACGGCATTAGGAATTTTCTCATTAGAAAGGAAATAAATTTCTTGTTTTCAATAATTTTCATTCAAGCATTGACTTCTCACTTCTGTTCAGAAACAGAACCATTATCAAGTCATTTCAGTTGTATTATAGTCAGTTCCGTCATTAATTCTGGCCTATTAGGCATCACCCGGCAGTAACAGGATCCCAGCATCATTATTCTTCATTGTTGTTCATACTTAGATGGCCAGTGGAATTATTAGACCTGACATTCCCCAATATAAAGATAAATGATATTAAGGTGTACCTTTTGTACCATTTGTGACCTGCTTAAAAACCTTTTAGGATATGAATCTCAGTGTAAAAAATTCAAGAATCTAGTCTACAATAAAAAACAATGAGTGCTCTATACTTTTTATTAGCTTCAGTCACTTGCAGGCTGCACACCCATTCATTTCAATATAAAACAGAGTAGACTTTTATTTTTTGATGTGTCATTACATCTGTATATTATATGTGGAGTTGTCATTATACACCGTCTCTATGATCTGATGACGGGCATATTCCCCAAACTGCACCACCATGCTGCCCATACACTGACTGTATAGTCTGTCTCGCCAGCTAAGTCCTTGGTCTCCGTCATCTAATGTTGACGGATAACTGGCATCGCTGGACTCCACCGGCCGGTGAGTCCGCACCTTGTTCACACTCCTCGATGTAGGCCTGAGGCTCGTTCGCAAGTCAGACTGCTAGCTCTGCCCCCTAGATGTTAATATTGATGTTCAGGTCTTGACAGCTGATATTGATGTCCACAACCATTGGATCGTACATGGGGAAGTGATCTACAACCTTGATGTCTCTGTCCTCAGCGGTTCATTGCTGATAAATGCATTTTATTTGTTGGCACTGCCGATGTAAAACCACTTGGTGGCCAGGATGGAGATGGCTCTTTCAGTGGCTTTTCTGATATTACATGAGAAGCCTTCGCAGTGCAGTGTGGCCAGAGCTAGGCTGAGACTATATAAGTCCAGGTCTTACATGATCATGGTTGATGGCATCTTTAAGAAATTCAACATGTCTGACTACAGCCTCCTTGTCCTCTGAGTTGACCAGATAGCTTGGGATCTGGAGGTGCACGGTCTTCATCAATTTTGGGTGGTTATGAGCCAGACAGCTGTAGATGGATTTCAGGTCATTGATGTTTGGAGAGATTTCCGTCCGGAAAAATCCCCGAATGTTGGCTCCTTTGATGTAGGAGAGGCAGCTCTGCAGAGATGAAGTACTGGCTGCTACTATCTCCTGGTTGTCACTATGTAATTTCAGGAGTAAAGTTGGTATACAGCTCCTGACTTTGTCTGTAAAATATCCAAATAGCGGAAGGCGGCAGCTCTCTGTCAGATCCCTTAACAGGTTTATGGCCGCAATCTGGACTTCTCCATCCGGATAGTCCATATGCTCCCGGGATATTTTAATGAATTGTCTACTGAGGACAGAAAGCTTCAGGCGTCTGATAATGGAGGACAGCGCCCTCAGTGCCGCCATGATGATCTTGATGCTGCTGGTTTTTGATAGTCTAAACTCCATGTGGGCAATGATCTTATTCTTGTAGCTCTCCACCAGTCTTGTAGCTCCGGTGGTGGCATTCCCCAGTGCCTCCATGGCGATGCTGCACAAGATGTTATCGTCCTCTTCTATGATCTTCAGCAGATGTTGGATTGCGCACTCTTGGTATTTCTGCTTTATAAGTCTTGGATGCTTCAAAGCCTCATTGAAGAACATAGCTGCTGTCATTTTGGCCTTTGGGTCCGCATTCTTCAGGGCATTGAGCAGAAACTGAAGGAAATCTTTTGTTATTTTCCTGCCAGATACCAGAGATGTCACAAGCATGTTCATCCCAATACGCTGCTTCTCTGTATCTTCCAGTTCCTTATTCTCCGCCGCAACTTGCTCCCTGTACTTTTCTAGGAGCTCGGCGTGAGGAAGGGTCTGTAACTCGTCATTGACTGGCTCGGTCGGCTGGTTCTCCGATGATTCGGGTACAGTAAAGAATTCCAGGGCAACTTTGGTGGAGTCTTGAAGCTCAGCATGGACATCAGGCAACCAGGTGGAAATGTTGGCCTTCATGTTGCTTATGGCCTTCATAAGTTGCACTTTGCAGCTGCCACCCTTCACAATATATTCTTGGATGCTGCCGCATAAACGTCTTATAGCATAGCACAACGTCTCCTTAGATAGTTGGTCAGGAGCATTTTTGACCACTTGGCCCAGCACTGGCAGCATGTCCAAGATGTGTGGCATGATGACTGTAGCACACAGAGATGTCACTTCTGTCAAAGTGTCGACAATGGCAGCATTGAAATCCTCATAAACGATGTTGTATCTCAGTTCCCCGACCACCGCTTCAAGATGGAGGATGCTCAGCCAGACAATAACCTTCTTAGTCATGGCGTAGGAATAGTATTGTCCCTTCATGTACTCCACCTTCAAGTGCTCACATAGCACATTGATTATATATTCCTTCAGGTAGTGTGCCGCATCTCTTCTGTACTGAATGACTCTGATGAAGAAGCGGCACATGGCGGCGTTGTATTGAGATGGTAACAGGCTACTCAGGATGGCTTTCTGAAACACATCCGTATAAGTGAAGAGATCTTCAGCCACCTTCTCCTGGATGAAATAAGGGACACAGGCTCCTAAGACGTCTTCTTCCACCAAATTCCAGGTGTCCAAAGCATTTCTGAGCTCTTGATTTGTGTCCACACAGAATGTCTGATGTTTTCTATTCATGATCTTCATATCCACAAATCTGCTGAGGCGACAAATCATTGTGTGGTTACTTGTTTCTAAATCATCTTCCAAAAAGAAAATAGATTCTAGACTTCTCTGTCCTCAATTATCAGCCCCCTCCCCAATAAACATGTGATAACTGCATTAAGAGCGCCCTCCCAAGGCAGAGACAGGACAGTGCAGCCAGAGGAGACAGCGGCACTCCTCTACACTGCGCCCTCTGGTGGTGTAAGAATTTAAAGGTTTCAGAAAATGAAAGCCACATATAAGATTATATGTAATATTATATAGGGTATTTTATTTGGGTAAATCAAAGATGGGTATAGTTGCGTTTCTTAATGAAATTCGTCTCATCCGTTTGCAAGATTCCTATTGTTTACCCTGATTCTCACAATAAATGACCCCGACGTTCACAGGTATCTCTTACAGGTGCTAACCAGTAGTGTGAACCCAGTCTTACCCATGGAGAAACTCAGGATGTCATAAATGCTAAAGGTGGTTGATAAGTGGCACCAGTATTCTATATCCGCATGTTACATGAGGGGGGAAGTTCTTTTTATCAGGAAGGTCACACTATTGGTCTCTAAGAGGGGCAGACAAGGGGGCATAAAAGACCCAAGCATGACATGAGGGCAGCCACTTGGGAGGCCACTTGAGGAGGGACATACTGGAAAGGAGACTTCCTGGAGTGTGGGGAGACCATGGATGGTAACTATAACCTGCCATGTAATTGTTGATGATAAGGAAAAAGTGTCTCTGTAAAGTTCCTTGTTTATGGCTGTCGCTATGTACAAATCTCCATAGAAGTCTCAGAATAACTAACAGTCATTTCACTCATTATACAATATACATTTTCATACACTCAATCTTGTATTTCATTTATTGCGCCTGACCTTAGAATCTAACCCAGTAAGAGGGTGAAAGAGAAACATTCTTACAGGGGCAGCACATGGAACTCGCTGCAATACTTCACAAGAAACATTCTACATGTTCTCTTCTTACCTCTGAATCGTGGATCTGAAGCTTCTGGATAAAGCAAGATTTCTAGAAGTCACAGGACTCAAGAAAAAGTCAAGTGAGAGCGACGTACCAAAAAGCAAGAAACTATTGGTCTATAGCGGCTCAACGGAATGTGACTGATCTGCAGCTCTTATAGAGAAGATGAATTATGACATCACTGATGACCTCACACTTACCTTACATTCTAACACACATCAAATCAACATCACATCAAATCACACATTTCAATATCCAGTGATTATAAATATCATAATGCTCAACAATTTATCTGCACAATTTACATCAGGCAACATATATCTCCCCAATCCCATCCCCCTCCCACCCCAAAGATCATTAAGTACCATAAAATTATAACCTTTTTATGATAAAATAATAATTATACCTTCCTATAGAACACCAATCAATTCCATATCCCCAATATTTCCTCCCACTTTTTTATACAATTTTTCTTGTCTGCTCTTATTTTCTCATATTCTTTAATTGTCTTAACCAACTTCAACCAATCCATAACAATTGGGGATTTACCAGCCATCCAATTTCTTGCAATTATTACTTTTGTGTAAAAGAGAACATTAACCCCTTTGTGCACCGTGACGTGCTATTACATCCGGGTGCGAGTGGTGATGTTTGGAGTGCGCTCCATATGCTGCGTGTGTCGGCTGTGTTTTACAGTGGACACCCGGGACTAACAGTCGGGAGCAGTGATCCTGCTGTTCCTAGCTGTTTAACCCCTCAAATGCTGCAGTCAATCGCGAGCATCTGAGGCATTGAAAAAAGGGGGGCGGCCCCCTCTGACAGTTCATCACCCCCCCAGTTAGATCAGGGGGTGACAATAATTGTAATGGCAGCTCATGGGCCTAATGATGGCACCCAGAGCTGCCTTCACTTAACTTAAGCCTGTAAAAATGACAATATACTGCAATATGTTAGTATGATCGCTGGTTCAAATCCCCTAGGGAGGCTAATAAAGTGTGTAAAAACAGTGAAAAAAAGTTTTTAGTAGTGAAAAAAATAAAAAACAAATAGTTAAAAAAAAACTTTTCCCATTTTCCCCCTAAAGTAATGTAAAAAATAAAAAAGTAAACAAAATTGGTATTGCTGCATGCGTAAAAGTCTGAACTATTACATTATAGCGTTATTTAATGTGCAAGGTGAATACTGTAAAAAATAGAAAATGTAAAATGCCAAAATCGCTGTTTCTTGGTCAACCTAGCTCCAAAAATTTTTTCATGAAAAGTGAGCAAAAATTTCTTCGTACCGAAAACTGCTACCAATAAAAACTACAGCTCAACCCGCAAAAATTAATCACTCACACTGCTCAATCAGTCAAAAAATAAAAAGTTATGACTCTTAGAATGTGGTGACACAAAACATTTTTATTTTAACTAAACGTTTATTATCAATAAAAGTAGTAAAATATAAAAAAAAAAGTATATAAATTTGGTATCACCGTAATCGTATTTTTTTTACATAGTTACATAGTTAGTACGGCTGAAAAAAGACATTATTGAGTATTGAGTCACAGAATAGAGATAAGTTGTCATTTGTACCGCACGGTGATCTGACATTGCTGCTGCTGCTGCCGCCTGTTGCTGCCGCCTGCTACTACGGGATTCTGTCCTGTCCACTCTTTTTTTTAATGTGCCGCTGTTGGTGCTGCTACTACTTCTACCACCAATCCACCCCCTGTGCCGTCTGCTACAAGCAGGCCTGCCCCACCACAGGGCTTTGTTCTGTGACTCTCCAGTGTCTTTTAATGTGCTGCTACTACTACCACCACCCTTGCTGTCCGTTGGCTACCTCTACTACCAGCAATACACCTCCACTGCCGTCTGCTACAAGCAGGCCTGCCCCACCACAGGGCTTTGTCCTGTGACTGTCCAGTCTCTTTTAATGTGCTGCTACTACTACTACCACCACCCTTGCTGTTAGTTGGCTACCTCTACTACCACCAATACACCTCCACTGCCGTCTGCTACAAGCAGGCCTGAGGCCTGCCCCACCGCAGGGCTTTGTCCTGTGACTGTCCAGTCTGTTTTAATGTGCTGCTACTACTACTACTACCACCACCCTTGCTGTCCGTTAGCTACCTCTAGTACCACCAATACACCTCCACTGCCGTCTGCTACAAGCAGGCCTGAGGCCTGCCCCACCACAGGGCTTTGTCCTGTGACTGTCCAGTCTGTTTTAATGTGCTGCTACTACTACTACTACCACCACTCTTGCTGTCCGTTGGCTACCTCTACTACCAGCAATACACCTCCACTGCCGTCTGCTACAAGCAGGCCTGCCCCACCACAGGGCTTTGTCCTGTGACTGTCCAGTCTCTTTTAATGTGCTGCTACTACTACTACCACCACCCTTGCTGTTAGTTGGCTACCTCTACTACCACCAATACACCTCCACTGCCGTCTGCTACAAGCAGGCCTGAGGCCTGCCCCACCACAGGGCTTTGTCCTGTGACTGTCCAGTCTGTTTTAATGTGCTGCTACTACTACTACTACCACCACCCTTGCTGTCCGTTAGCTACCTCTAGTACCACCAATACACCTCCACTGCCGTCTGCTACAAGCAGGCCTGAGGCCTGCCCCACCACAGGGCTTTGTCCTGTGACTGTCCGGTCTGTTTTAATGTGCTGCTACTACTACTACTACCACCACCCTTGCTGTCCGTTAGCTACCTCTAGTACCACCAATACACCTCCACTGCCGTCTGCTACAAGCAGACCTGAGGCCTGCCCCACCACAGGGCTTTGTCCTGTGACTGTGCAGTGTCTTTTAATGTGCTGCTACTACTACTACTAGCACCACCCGTGCTGTCCGTTGGCTACCTCTACTACCACCAATACACCTCCAATTTTTGGAGGGTTTGTGAAAAGCCATTGCTTGTTGCTTTTACATCCATGTATGGATGAACCCCGGCAGGCATCTGCCAATAAAAAGAGTAAATTTTTGGAGGGCTTGTGAAAAGCCATTGCTTGTTGCTTTTACATCCATGTATGGATGAACCCCGGCAGGCATCTGCCAATAAAAAGGGTACATTTTTGGAGGGCTTGTGAAAAGCCATTGCTTGTTGCTTTTACATCCATGTATGGATGAACCCCGGCAGGCATCTGCCAATAAAAAGGGTACATTTTTGGAGGGCTTGTCAAAAGCCATTGCTTGTTGCTTTTACATCCATGTATGGATGAACCCCGGCAGGCATCTGCCAATAAAAAGAGTAAATTTTTGTAGGGCTTGTGAAAAGCCATTGCTTGTTGCTTTTACATCCATGTATGGAAGAACCCTGGCAGGCATGTGCCAATAAAAAGGGTACATTTTTGGAGGGCTTGTCAAAAGCCATTGCTTGTTCCTTTTACATCCATGTATGGATGAACCCCGGCAGGCATCTGCCAATAAAAAGAGTAAATTTTTGGAGGGCTTGTGAAAAGCCATTGCTTGTTGCTTTTACATCCATGTATGGATGAACCCCGGCAGGCATCTGCCAATAAAAAGAGTACATTTTTGGAGGGCTTGTGAAAAGCCATTGCTTGTTGCTTTTACATCCATGTATGGATGAACCCCGGCAGGCATCTGCCAATAAAAAGAGTAAATTTTTGGAGGGCTTGTGAAAAGCCATTGCTTGTTGCTTTTACATCCATGTATGGAAGAACCCTGGCAGGCATCTGCCAATAAAAAGGGTACATTTTTGGAGGGCTTGTGAAAAGCCATTGCTTGTTGCTTTTACATCCATGTATGGATGAACCCCGGCAGGCATCTGCCAATAAAAAGGGTAAATTTTTGGAGGGCTTGTCAAAAGCCATTGCTTGTTCCTTTTACATCCATGTATGGATGAACCCCGGCAGGCATCTGCCAATAAAAAGAGTAAATTTTTGGAGGGCTTGTGAAAAGCCATTGCTTGTTGCTTTTACATCCATATATGGATGAACCCCGGCAGGCATCTGCCAATAAAAAGAGTACATTTTTGGAGGGCTTGTGAAAAGCCATTGCTTGTTGCTTTTACATCCATGTATGGATGAACCCCGGCAGGCATCTGCCACCATAAAGGGTAAATTTTTTGAGGGCTTGTCAAAAGCCATTGCTTCTTCTTTTACCACCTTATTTGTATGAACCCTGGCAGGCATCTGCCGCCAAAAATGGTTAATTTTTGTATATTTTTTAACAATGCATTAAGCATATAACACGCACAAGTGCAGTGGTTTCTGTTAGTTATCACCGTGTCCCATCCGTTTTCCTATAGCCATACATATTGGCGTAACTTTGACACTATCTTTGCCTTAAAGACAGCTCAAAAGTACTTGGATACACTCATGGGTGACCTAAGAGTGTTATACAGGGCTTCTAGGGCTTTTAAACAGTGTTATACACGGTCTTTAGGGGCTTTCTTGAATTACAGGTTCGGTCAGAACTAGTTCGGTCCGAATCGAACTTTTTCATGAAATTCGGCGAACCAGCCGAACCGAACTTTTCATAAGTTCGCTCATCTCTACTGGCTAGTGCCAGGAGAAAGGAGGGGATTGAACGGTCAAACCTCCTACTGTAAAGGATCTGCCAGGCACAACTTCTGTGTATACGCCCATAGGTAATCAGTCTGCACCTGAGTCTATGTCTCTGAGACTGACTCCATCTTCCACCACTCAGGATGGCAGGCTTAGGAGTGGGAGAGCCTATCGCAGCCTGGCCAGACGGAGCTAGCTAGCTAGTATTTATACCTGCCTTTCCTGTTCCTCCTTTGCTTGTGATTCTTCTCGTGTGGTTTCCTGGCCCAGCTACAGCTTCTACTATTTGATCCTGCTCCATACTGACCCTGACTTACTGACTACTCTCCTGCTCTGCGTTTGGTACCTCGTTCTCTCCTGGTTTGACTCGGCTCGTTCACCACTCTTGTTGCTCACGGTGTTGCCGTGGGCAACTGCCCCTTTTCCCTTAGCTTTGTGTACCCTTGTCTGTTTGTCTCGTGCACTTACTGAGCGTAGGGACTGCCGCCCAGTCGTACCCCGTCGCCTAGGGCAGATCGTTGCAAGTAGGCAGGGACAGAGTGGCGGGTAGATTAGGGCTCACTTGTCCGTTTCCCTACCCCCATCATTACATAATTACAAGCCCATATACCTAGTCTACCCTGGTCCCTGACACTACTATGGACCCCCTTGAGACCCTGACCCAGCAAATTCAGGGTCTCTCCCAACAGGTCCAGGTCCTGGCTCAGAGGGTCAACCAGCCTGACGCTGCCATGGTATTACCCCTCACCTCACCTCTTGAACCCCACCTCAAGTTGCCTGACCGGTTCTCAGGGGACCGGAGGACTTTTCTCTCCTTTCGGGAGAGTTGTAAGCTCTACTTTCGCTTAAAGCCCCACTCCTCAGGTTCTGAGAGCCAGCGGGTGGGTATAATTATGTCCCGGCTCCAGGAAGGGCCCCAAGAATGGGCCTTCTCCCTGGCTCCTGACGCCCCTGAACTTTCCTCCGTTGACCGTTTCTTTTCTGCTCTCGGACTCATTTATGACGAGACTGACAGGACTGCCTTTGCCGAGAGTCAGCTGGTGACCTTTAGTCAGGGTAAGAGACCTGTGGAGGAGTATTGCTCTGACTTTAGGAAGTGGTGCGTAGCTTCTCGGTGGAATGACCCTGCCTTAAGGTGCCAGTTTAGGTTGGGTCTGTCGAACGCCCTGAAAGACCTGCTAGTTAGCTATCCCTGTTCTGACTCCTTAGACCAGGTTATGGCTTTAGCGGTACGACTTAACCGACGTCTCAGGGAACGACAACTTGAACGGTTTTGTGTTTTCCCCTCTGACTCCCCCATGATGCCTCCCGAGGTCCCGTTGCTTCGCTCTTCCACGGAAGACTCGGAGGTACCTATGCAACTCGGGGCCTCCGTGTCCCCTAGACAACATAGAGAGTTCCGCAGGAAAAATGGTCTCTGCTTCTTTTGTGGGGATCACAAACATCAAGTGAACACCTGTCCTAGGCGTAAGAATAAGCAGCCGGAAAACTTCCGCGCCTAAGTGATCATCGGGGAGGTCACTTGGGCGCACAGGTATTTCCCGTAAATATGAAACGTAATAAAATCTTGCTTACCTTTCAGGTCTCTTTTGGTGGTAGGTCTGCTACTGGCAGTGCCTTCGTGGATTCAGGGTCTTCTGCTAATATCATGTCTGTGGAATTTGCTATGTCTCTAAGCCATGCCTTTGATTGATTTGCCTAAACCTGTCCCGGTAGTGGGTATCGACTCCACTCCTCTTGCTAATGGTTATTTTACACAGCATACCCCTGTTTTTGAAATCCTTGTTGGCTCCATGCATTTGAAGCAGTGCTCTGTACTGTTGATGCAGGGATTATCGTCTGATTTGGTTTTAGGCCTTCCCTGGTTGAGGTTGCATAATCCCACGTTTGACTGGAATACTGGGGAGCTTACCAAATGGGGTAATGAATGCTTGACGTCATGTTTTTCTGTTAATTCTATTTCTCCCCCTGAGGAGGTGAACACGCTACCTGAGTTTGTTCAGGACTTCGCTGATGTTTTCTCTAAGTAGGCCTCCGAAGTGTTACCTCCTCATAGAGAATACGATTGCGCTATCGAATTGGTACCAGGAGCTAAGCTCCCTAAGGGTAGGATATTTAATCTTTCTTGTCCCGAACGTGAAGCCATGAGAGAGTATATCCAGGAATGCCTGGCCAAGGGTTACATTCGCCCCTCTACTTCTCTGGTGAGTGCTGACTTCTTCTTAGTAGGGAAGAAGGATGGTGGTCTTAGGCCATGCATTGACTACCGTAACTTGAATAAGGTCACTGTAAGGAACCAGTATCCCCTTCCTTTGATTCCTGATCTCTTTAATCAGGTTCAGGGGGCCCAATGGTTCTCTAAGTTTGATCTACGGGGGGCGTATAACCTTATCCGCATCAAAGAGGGGGATGAGTGGAAGACTGCGTTTAACACGCCCGAAGGTCACTTCGAATACCTCGTCATGCCCTTTGGGTTGTGTAATGCTCCTGCGGTCTTCCAGAATTTCATAAATGAGATTTTAAGAGATTACCTGGGGGTATTTCTTGTAGTGTACCTTGATGACATACTGGTGTTTTCCAAGGACTTGTCCTCCCACATTGAGCATGTCAGGAAGGTGCTCCAGGTCCTTCGGGAAAACAAACTCTTTGCTAAAACCGAAAAATGTGTGTTTGGGGTACAGGAGATACCATTTTTGGGTCAAATCCTCACTCCTCATGAATTCCGCATGGACCCCGCCAAGGTCCAGGCTGTGGCGGAATGGGTCCAACCTGCCTCCCTGAAGGCGTTACAGTATTTCTTGGGGTTCGCTAATTATTACAGGAGATTTATTGCTAACTTCTCGGTCATCGCTAAGCCTCTTACGGACCTCACTCGCAAAGGTGCTGATCTCCTCCACTGGCCTCCAGAGGCTGTCCAGGCTTTTGAGGTCCTTAAGAAGTGTTTTATCTCGGCCCCGGTGCTGGTTCAGCCCAACCAAATGGAGCCATTTATTGTGGAAGTTGACGCATCCGAGGTGGGAGTGGGGGCTGTCTTGTCCCAGGGTACCAGGTCCCTCACCTATCTCCGCCCCTGTGCCTACTTCTCCAGGAAGTTTTCACCCACTGAGAGTAACTATGATATTGGCAACCGCGAACTCTTAGCCATTAAATGGGCATTTGAAGAGTGGCACCACTTCCTGGAGGGGGCTAGGCACCAGGTAACGGTCCTTACCGACCACAAGAATCTGGTTTTCTGGAGGCTAAACCCGAGACAAGCTCGATGGGCGCTATTTTTTACCAGATTCAACTTTTTGGTTACCTATAGGGCTGGGTCTAAAAATATTAAGGCCGATGCACTGTCGCGTAGCTTCATGGGCAGCCCTCCTTCGGAGGAAGATCCTGCTTGTATTTTGCCTCCTGGTATAATCATTTCTTCTATTGATTCTGATTTAGTCTCGGAAATTGCGGCTGATCAAGGTTCAGCTCCCGGGAACCTTCCTGAGGACAAGCTGTTTGTTCCCCTGCAATTCCGGCGAAGGGTACTTAGGGAAAGTCATGACTCCGCACTATCTGGTCATCCAGGCGTCCTGGGTACCAAACACCTCATTGCTAGAAACTATTGGTGGCCTGGGTTGCCTAAAGACGTTAAGGCCTATGTTGCCGCTTGTGAGGTTTGTGCTAGGTCCAAGACTCCCAGGTCCCGACCAGCGGGCTTACTACGTTCTTTGCCCATTCCCCAGAGACCTTGGACCCATATCTCCATGGATTTTATCACCGATTTGCCTCCATCTCAAGGCAAGTTGGTGGTGTGGGTTGTAGTAGACCGCTTCAGTAAGATGTGCCACTTTGTGCCCCTCAAGAAACTTCCTAATGCCAAGACGTTAGCTACCTTGTTCGTCAAACACATCCTGCGTCTCCTTGGGGTCCCTGTCAATATTGTTTCGGACAGAGGGGTACAATTTGTTTCATTGTTTTGGAGAGCCTTCTGTAAAAAGTTGGAGATTGATCTGTCCTACTCCCCTGCCTTCCATCCTGAAACTAATGGCCAAACGGAGAGGACTAATCAGTCTCTAGAACAATATTTAAGGTGTTTTATCTCTGACTGTCAATATGATTGGGTCTCATTCATTCCCCTCGCCGAATTTTCCCTTAATAACCGGGTCAGTAATTCGTCAAGGGTCTCCCCCTTTTTCTGTAATTTTGGGTTTAATCCACGGTTCTCCTCCGCTTCACCTGATAGTTCCAACAATCCCGAGGTAGAGGTCGTTCATCGGGAACTGTGCACAGTCTGGGCCCAGGTTCAGAAGAACCTAGAGGCGTCCCAGAGCGTACAAAAAACTCAGGCTGATAGAAGACGTTCTGCTAACCCCTTGTTTATGGTCGGGGATCTGGTGTGGTTATCGTCTAGGAACTTGCGCCTTAAGGTCCTGTCCAAGAAGTTTGCTCCCCGGTTTATTGTGCCGTATAAGGTCATTGAAGTCCTCAATCCTGTCTCCTTCCGACTGGAGTTGCCCCCATCGTTTCGGATACACGACGTGTTTCATGCCTCCCTCCTTAAACGCTGCTCCCCGTCCTTGGCTCCCTCGAGGAAACCTCCTGTTCCCGTTCTCACCCCTGAGGGGATGGAATTCGAGGTGGCCAAGATTGTGGACAGCAAGATGGTCCAAGGCTCCCTCCAGTACCTGGTCCATTGGAGAGGATACGGGCCTGAGGAGAGGACTTGGGTACCCGCCCGGGATGTTCACGCTGGGGTATTGGTCAGGAGGTTCCACCTTCGTTTCCCCAATAAACCAGGTCCACTTAGAAAGGGTCCGGTGGCCCCTCATAAAGGGGGGGTACTGTAAAGGATCTGCCAGGCACAACTTCTGTGTATACGCCCATAGGTAATCAGTCTGCACCTGAGTCTATGTCTCTGAGACTGACTCCAGCTCCCACCACTCAGGATGGCAGGCTTAGGAGTGGGAGAGCCTATCGCAGCCTGGCCAGACGGAGCTAGCTCCCGCCCTCTGTCTATTTATACCTGCCTTTCCTGTTCCTCCTTTGCTTGTGATTCTGCTCGTGTGGTTTCCTGGCCCAGCTACAGCTTCTACTATTTGATCCTGCTCCATACTGACCCTGGCCTACTGACTACTCTCCTGCTCTGCGTTTGGTACCTCGTTCTCTCCTGGTTTGACTCGGCTCGTTCACCACTCTTGTTGCTCACGGTGTTGCCGTGGGCAACTGCCCCTTTTCCCTTAGCTTTGTGTACCCTTGTCTGTTTGTCTCGTGCACTTACTGAGCGTAGGGACCGCCGCCCAGTCGTACACCGTCGCCTAGGGCGGGTCGTTGCAAGTAGGCAGGGACAGAGTGGTGGGCAGATTAGGGCCCACTTGTCCGTTTCCCTACCCCCATCATTACACCTACACTGTGTGTCGCCATTTTTTGAGCTAACACACAGTGTAGTAGGTTTACATACAGTAGTAATCACACACTAAAACACGTACATACACAGACCTAACTTACCTGTTCCGGCCGCCGCCGCACCCTCAGGTCCGTCCGCTCCGTCTGCTCCCTCCGCTCCAAGTGCTTGCTTCAGAACACAAGTCCGGAAGCCGCGACCGGAAGTAGTAATCTTATTGTCTGACCGCGGCTTCCGGTCCACAAGAAAATGGCGCCGGACGTCGCTCGGCCGAAGACCTTCAATTTGGACTGTGTGGGAGCGGTGCATGCGCCGTTCCCACACAGACGGCGTACAGCATAATGGATGGAACGGGTCCCGTTCGCATTCACTATGTGGCTGTATGTGCCGTATTCCATGTCTGTATGTGTCGTTAATCGACACATACAGAGATGGAAAAAAAAATGGCAGCCCCCATAGACAAGAAAAAGTAAAAAAATAAAAAAAAGTAAAACACAAACACACAAATAAATAAACATTTTTTTTAATAAAACACTAAAAGCAAATTGATATTAAAAATTTTTTTTTGCGAAACTCGTCCTTTGAGGACCAATGATGGGCAGATAAAATAAAGCAGCTGCAGCCTAGCATCACCAGGGTGGGAAGGGCCACTATTTTTGTCCCTTCCCAGCCTCATAATACCAGCCTGCGGCCTAACCGTCGTTTCAGATGGTCAGGCACTGAATCGTACTCGACTCTTTCCAGTATCCCTGGCGGCAGTGGGAATTGGGGTAATAATAGGGGTTAGTAATAGCCTTGTTACTGGCTAATGCGAAGCCCCAGCCTTAGTAATTGAATGCTGTCAATCAGACAGCTGCCATTACTAAGGCCATAATAAAGTATTAAAAAAAACAGCCATAAGAAAAATTTTTTATTGAAATGAAAACTCCCCCATGCAACCCTCTTTCACAATTTTTTTTTTTTTTTTTTAAAAGTAGATCATTGAAGTAGTCCAATGAATCTACGACGTAGTCCAAACGGTCCAGTGGAACCTAACAAAAAAAAGTTAGCAGTATAACATTTAAAAGAACTTACATTTGCCACAATTTGCCCTGATCCTCCTTTTGCTGCGTTGTTGATCTATGATAATAAAGTAACACAGTAAGTAGAATTCTTAAAATCTTTTCTATACCTCAAACAGCACTTTAGCAAATAAACAACAAATGTTTTCCTATTTAACCCCTTAATGACCGGGCCATTTTGCACGTTAATGACCAAGGATTATTTTTTGCTTTTTCATGGTTGCATTCCAAGAGTCGTAACTGTTTTTGTATTCCGTCTATATAGCCGTATAAGGGCTTGTTTTTTGTGGGACGAGTTGTGTTTTGTAATTGTACAATTTTTAGATGCTTATAATATATCGATTAACTTTTATTAACTTTATTTTAGGAGAGAATTGAAAATAAGCAGCTATTCCAGCATTGATTTTCACGTTACAAATTTACGCCGTTTACTATGCAGCGTAAATAACATGTTCACTTTATTCTATGGGTCGGCACGATTACGGGGATATCAAATATGTAAGGGTTTTATATGTTTTCCTACGTTTGCACAATAAAAAGCCTTTTAGAAAAAAATTATTTGTTTTTGCATCGCCGCATTCCAAGAGCTGTAACGTTTTTATTTTTCCGTCAATGTGGCCGTATGATTTTTGCGGGCCAATGTGTAGTTTTCATTAGTACTTTTTTGGGGTACATAGGACTTATAGATTAATTTTTATTTATTTTTTTATGGGGGAATGGGAGAAAAGAGAGAATTTTGCCGTTGTTATTTGCGTTTTTTTTGGACGCCGTTCATCCGGCGGTTTAATTAATGTGTTCATTTTATTTTTCAAGTCGTTATGATCGCGGGGATAACATATATGTGTATGTGTGATTTGTTTTGACACTTTTACTAAATAAAACCACTTTTTATTTGAGTCGTTTTATTTGATTTTCACTGTAATTATTATTTTTTTTTTTCACCAACTTTATTTAACTGATTGACATTTTTTTTTTTAGTCCCACCAGGGGACTTCCCTATGCGATCTGCTAATCGCATATACAATGCTTTGGTATACTTAGTATACCAAAGCATTATTGCCTGTCAGTGTAAAACTGACAGGCAATCTGTTAGGTCATGCCTCCGGCATCGCCTAACAGGCAGATGCTGAAGGCAGACCTGGGGGTCTTTGTTAGACCCCCCGCTGCCAAGGAAACCTGACAGCGACCCGCGATTTGTTTGCGGGGGCGCCGATGGGATGACAGAGGGAGCTCCCTCCCTCTGTCAAACACATTAGATGCCGCTGTCACTATTGACAGCAGCATTTAATGGGTTAAACTGCCGGAATCGGAGCACGCTTTGATTCCGGCAGTTGCAGCAGAAGCCAGGCTGTGTATAACAGCCGTGCTCCTGCCGCTGATCGCGTGGCTACAGTCTCAGTACCCGCGCCATCACAGGACGAACTAGCAGCTGCAGAGGACGGATATATCCATCCTTCGGCGTTAAGAGGTTAAAAAAATGTAAATGCTGCGTGTTTGTTGTGTAAAGCTAGTAATGAGAAAACTCTGATAAATGGGGGGACATCTTTTTATAGTTCGCCTCAGGCAGCAGAGGGGCTTGGTTCACCCCTGCTCATAGTTCTGGGTGGTCATGCACCAGGCTGATCAATTTCTTCACATCCATCTTGTCTCTTGAATGCTGGGAACTTTGGCACGCCCTGCCGTTGCTTGGCAACGGATCCGTCAAAAACGTACCCATAGGCTTCAATGGCCGTCTAAAGAGTTATTCCCAACTGGTGAGGCGCCCATTGGCCACAGATTCCAGATGGAAACTAGCAGACAGGGGGCAACGGCCTCCTGTTCACTAGTTCCAGCCTGGAATCTGCAGCCAGTGGCAGCCCCACTTCAGTGTGTGAACTACGGCATTAGGAATTTTCTCATTAGAAAGGAAAATAATTTCTTGTTTTGAATCATTTTCATTCAAGCATTGACTTCTCACTTCTGTTCAGAAACAGAACCATTATCAAGTCATTTCAGTTGTATTATAGTCAGTTCTGTCATTAATTCTGGCCTATTAGGCATCACCCGGCAGTAACAGGATCCCAGCATCATTATTCTTCATTGTTGTTCATACTTAGATGGCCAGTGGAATTATTAGACCTGACATTCCCCAATATAAAGATAAATGATATTAAGGTGTACCTTTTGTACCATTTGTGACCCGCTTAAAAACCTTTTAGGATATGAATCTCAGTGTAAAAAATTCAAGTATCTAGTCTACAATAAAAAACAATGAGTGCTCTATACTTTTTATTAGCTTCAGTCACTTGCAGGCTGCACACCCATTCATTTCAATATAAAACAGAGTAGACTTTTATTTTTTGCCGTGTCATTACATCTGTATATTATATGTGGAGTTGTCATTATACACCGTCTCTATGATCTGATGACGGGCATATTCCCCAAACTGCACCACCATGCTGCCCATACACTGACTGTATAGTCTGTCTCGCCAGCTAAGTCCTTGGTCTCCGTCATCTAATGTTGACGGATAACTGGCATCGCTGGACTCCACCGGCCGGTGAGTCCGCGCCTTGTTCACACTCCTCGATGTAGGCCTGAGGCTCGTTCGCAAGTCAGACTGCTAGCTCTGCCCCCTAGATGTTAATATTGATGTTCAGGTCTTGACAGCTGATATTGATGTCCACAACCATTGGATAGTACATGGGGAAGTGATCTACAACCTTGATGTCTCTGTCCTCAGCGGTTCATCCCTGATAAATGAATTTTATTTGTTGGCACTGCCGATGTAAAACCACTTGGTGGCCAGGATGGAGATGGCCCTTTCAGTGGCTTTTCTGATATTACATGAGAAGCCTTCGCAGTGCAGTGTGGCCAGAGCTAGGCTGAGACTATATAAGTCCAGGTCTTACATGATCATGGTTGATGGCATCTTTAAGAAATTCAACATGTCTGACTACAGCCTCCTTGTCCTCTGAGTTGACCAGATAGCTTGGGATCTGGAGGTGCACGGTCTTCATCAATTTTGGGTGGTTATGAGCCAGACAGCTGTAGATGGATTTCAGGTCATTGATGTTTGGAGAGATTTCCGTCCGGAAAAATCCCCGAATGTTGGCTCCTTTGATGTAGGAGAGGCAGCTCTGCAGAGATGAAGTACTGGCTGCTACTATCTCCTGGTTGTCACTATGTAATTTCAGGAGTAAAGTTGGTATACAGCTCCTGACTTTGTCTGTAAAATATCCAAATAGTGGAAGGCGGCAGCTCTCTGTCAGATCCCTTAACAGGTTTATGGCCGCAATCTGGACTTCTCCATCCGGATAGTCCATATGCTCCCGGGATATTTTAATGAATTGTCTACTGAGGACAGAAAGCTTCAGGCGTCTGATAATGGAGGACAGAGCCCTCAGTGCCGCCATGATGATCTTGATGCTGCTGGTTTTTGATAGTCTAAACTCCATGTGGGCAATGATCTTATTCTTGTAGCTCTCCACAAGTCTTGTAGCTCCGGTGGTGGCATTCCCCAGTGCCTCCATGGCGATGCTGCACAAGATGTTATCGTCCTCTTCTATGATCTTCAGCAGATGTTGGATTGCGCACTCTTGGTATTTCTGCTTTATAAGTCTTGGATGCTTCAAAGCCTCATTGAAGAACATAGCTGCTGTCATTTTGGCCTTTGGGTCCGCATTCTTCAGGGCATTGAGCAGAAACTGAAGGAAATCTTTTGTTATTTTCCTGCCAGATACCAGAGATGTCACAAGCATGTTCATCCCAATACGCTGCTTCTCTGTATCTTCCAGTTCCTTATTCTCCGCCGCAACTTGCTCCCTGTACTTTTCTAGGAGCTCGGCGTGAGGAAGGGTCTGTAACTCGTCATTGACTGGCTCGGTCGGCTGGTTCTCCGATGATTCGGGTACAGTAAAGAATTCCAGGGCAACTTTGGTGGAGTCTTGAAGCTCAGCATGGACATCAGGCAACCAGGTGGAAATGTTGGCCTTCATGTTGCTTATGGCCTTCATAAGTTGCACTTTGCAGCTGCCACCCTTCACAATATATTCTTGGATGCTGCCGCATAAACGTCTTATAGCATAGCACAACGTCTCCTTAGATAGTTGGTCAGGAGCATTTTTGACCACTTGGCCCAGCACTGGCAGCATGTCCAAGATGTGTGGCATGATGACTGTAGCACACAGAGATGTCACTTCTGTCAAAGTGTCGACAATGGCAGCATTGAAATCCTCATAAACGATGTTGTATCTCAGTTCCCCGACCACCGCTTCAAGATGGAGGATGCTCAGCCAGACAATAACCTTCTTAGTCATGGCGTAGGAATAGTATTGTCCCTTCATGTACTCCACCTTCAAGTGCTCACATAGCACATTGATTATATATTCCTTCAGGTAGTGTGCCGCGTCTCTTCTGTACTGAATGACTCTGATGCAGAAGCGGCACATGGCGGCGTTGTATTGAGATGGTAACAGGCTACTCAGGATGGCTTTCTGAAACACATCCGTATAAGTGAAGAGATCTTCAGCCACCTTCTCCTGGATGAAATAAGGGACACAGGCTCCTAAGACGTCTTCTTCCACCAAATCCCAGGTGTCCAAAGCATTTCTGAGCTCTTGATTTGTGTCCACACAGAATGTCTGATGTTTTCTATTCATGATCTTCATATCCACAAATCTGCTGAGGCGAGAAATCATCGTGTGGTTACTTGTTTCTAAATCATCTTCAAAAAGAAAATAGATTCTAGACTTCTCTGTCCTCAATTATCAGCCCCCTCCCCAATAAACATGTGATAACTGCATGAAGAGCGCCCTCCCAAGGCAGAGACAGGACAGTGCAGCCAGAGGAGACAGCGGCACTCCTCTACACTGCGCCCTCTGGTGGTGTAAGAATTTAAAGGTTTCAGAAAATGAAAGCCACATATAAGGTTATATGTAATATTATATAGGGTATTTTATTTGGGTAAATCAAAGATGGGTATAGTTGCGTTTCTTAATGAAATGCATCTCATCAGTTTGCAAGATTTATATTGTTTACCCTGATTCTCACACTAAATGACCCCGACGTTCACAGGTATCTCTTACAGGTGCTAACCAGTAGTGTGAACCCAGTCTTACCCATGGACAAACTCAGGATGTCATAAATGCTAAAGGTGGTTGTTAAGTGGCACCAGTATTCTATATCCGCATGTTACATGAGGGGGGAAGTTCTTTTTATCAGGAAGGTCACACTATTTGTCTCTAAGAGGGGCAGACAAGGGGGCATAAAAGACTCAAGCATGACATGAGGGCAGCCACTTGGGAGGCCACTTGAGGAGGGACATACTGGAAAGGAGACTTCCTGGAGTGTGGGGAGACCATGGATGGTAACTATAACCTGTCATGTAATTATTGATGATAAGGAAAAAGTGTCTCTGTAAAGTTCCTTGTTTATGGCTGTCGCTATGTACAAATCTCCATAGAAGTCTCAGAGTAACTAACAGTCATTTCACTCTTTATACAATATACATTTTCATACACTCAATCTTGTATTTCATTTATTGTGCCTGACCTTAGAATCTAACCCAGTAAGAGGGTGAAAGAGAAACATTCTTACAGTGGCAGCACATGGAACTCGCTGCAATACTTCACAAGAAACATTCTACATGTTCTCCTCTTACCTCTGAATCGTGGATCTGAAGCTTCTGGATAAAGCAAGATTTCTAGAAGTCACAGGACTCAAGAAAAAGTCAAGTGAGAGCGACGTACCAAAAAGCAAGAAACTATTGGTCTATAGCGGCTCAACGGAATGTGACCGATCTGCAGCTTTTATAGAGAAAGTGAATTATGACATCACTGATGACCTCACACTTACCTTACATTCTAACACACATCTAATGTTTTTTGTTTTTTTTCACATATCTTTATTGAATTTCAGTAATAAAAACATTACAACATTTCAATATCCAGTGATTATAAATATCATAATGCTCAACAATTTATCTGCACAATTTACATCAGGCAACATATATCTCCCCAATCCCATCCCCCTCCCACCCCAAAGATCATTAAGTACCATAAAATTATAACCTTTTTATGATAAAATAATAATTATACCTTCATATAGAACACCAATCAATTCCATATCCCCAATATTTCCTCCCACTTTTTTATACAATTTTTCTTGTCTGCTCTTATTTTCTCATATTCTTTAATTGTCTTAACCAACTTCAACCAATCCATAACAATTGGGGATTTACCAGCCATCCAATTTCTTGCAATTATTACTTTTGGGTAAAAGAGAACATTAACCCCTTTGTGCACCGTGACGTGCTATTACATCCGGGTGCGGGTGGTGATGTTTAGATTGCGCTCCATATGCTGCGTGTGTCGGCTGTGTTTTACAGTGGACACCCGGGACTAACAGTCGGGAGCAGTGATCGTGCTGTTCCTAGCTGTTTAACCCCTCAAATGCTGCGGTCAATCGCGAGCATCTGAGGCATATAAAAAAGGGGGGCGGCCCCCTCTGACAGTTCATCACCCCCCCAGTTAGATCAGGGGGTGACAATGATTGTAATGGCAGCTCATGGGCCTAATGATGGCACCCAGAGCTACCTTCACTTAACTTAAGCCTGTAAAAATGACAATATACTGCAATATGTTAGTATGATCGCTGGTTCAAATCCCCTAGGGAGGCTAATAAAGTGTGTAAAAAAAGTGAAAAAAAGTTTTTAGTAGTGAAAAAAATAAAAGACAAATAGTTAAAAAAAAACTTTTCCCATTTTCCCCCTAAAGTATTGTAAAAAATAAAAGAAGTAAACAAAATTGGTATTGCTGCATGCGTAAAAGTCTGAACTATTACAATATAGCGTTATTTAATGTGCAAGGTGAATACTGTAAAAAATGTAAAACGCCAAAATCGCTGTTTCTTGGTCAACTTAGCCAATTATCAATCCAATTACAAACTATATTTTCTAAACCTATAGTCCTTAATTTTTGAATGAAAAGTGATCAGAAATTTCTACGTACCAAAAACTGCTACCAATAAAAACTACAGCTCATCCCGCAAAAAATAATCCCTCACACTGCTCAATCAGTCAAAAAAGAAAAAGTTATGACTCTTAGAATGTGGCGACACAAAACATTTTTATTTGAACTAAACGCTTATTATCAATAAAAGTAGTAAAATATTAAAAAAACGTATATAAAATTGGTATCACCGTAATCGTATTGAGTCACAGAATAAAGATAAGTTGTCGTTTGTACCGCACGGTGAAAGCCGTAAAAACGAAACCCAAAAAACAATTGTGGAAAAAGTTTGTTTTTTATGTCATTTGGCTGCTCTGAATTTTTTACCTCAGATTGTGTTGGTCATCAAGGCTTTTCTTAGAAGGATGGGTTTTGCTGTCGCATTACCACTGTCATGTTGGTATCTCCACACGTTTGATGTCTTCTGCTTTCGGATTATTAAGTATGGTACTGTGCTTTTCCTCAATTAACGTCAGAGGACTTAAAAGCCCCTTTAAAAGAAGCTTGTTATGGCGTGAGGCCAAGGCTTTAAAATGTGACGTTCTATTGGTGTAGGAAACACATTTTCATGTGGAGAAAATTCCTAAATTCTCGAATAAATTTTTCCCACATATTTTCACCTCTTCGTGCCCGGCTAAACGTAAGGGGGTTATGATCGCTATTAAAAACTCGGTCGTTTTCACTTTTAAATCTCTTATTAAAGATCCCCAAGGAAGATTCTTGGGATTTTTGTGTGAAATCAATAACATACTGTATACTATCTTTAATGTGTATTTCCCCAATAAACGGCAACATCATTACTTGAATTCCCTACTCCCGAAAATCAAGGCGTTAACACAAGGTATGCTAGTTGTAGGTGGAGACTTTAATATGACTATTGACCCAGATATAGACTCCACTGCTAGAACTAGACAGTCTTCTCCTTTTGCATCGTCTTTGTTAGAGGGAGGCCTGTATGACGTGTGGAGATGCCAACAGGGGGGTGAGAGGGATTATACTTTCTTTCATGTTTCTAGGATCGATTTGTTTCTGGGTAATAATAGGGCACTCCTACAGTCACAATCTTCTGTAATTGGACAGATAACCTGGTCTGATCACGCTCCAATCTCGCTTTCCATAAATGAGAAAATGTCGTATTTTCTTCCTTCACAATGGCGTTTGAATGATTACATACTCCATCACTCTGATCATGCCCCAACCTTGCTAAAAGAATTGAAGCATTATTTTTCAGACAATGTGGGTTCTGTTTCATGTCCTTACATTTTGTGGAATGCGTATAAAGCATTTATGAGAGGGTTATTGATTAAAGCTTGTTCTCAGGCTAAGGCCGGGTTTACACGAGCACACAAAAAAAGTGCAGTTTTGCGTGCGCAAAAGGCACTTAACAGCTCCGTGTGGCATCAGAATATGATGCACGGCTGCGTTAATTTCGCGCAGCCGCCATCATTATGACACTCCGTTTGGATGTTTGTAAACGTGCTTTTCTGTTTTCATTCATCCTTTTCAGTGCTGTTGCGCGTATCACGCTTGTCCCACGGAAGTGCTTCCGTGTGACATGCGTGGTTTTCACGCACCCATTGACTTCAATGGGTGCGTGATGCGCGAACAGCGCACAAATATAGAACAGGTCGTGAGTTTTTCACAGCGGACTCACGCTGCGTAAAAATCACGCACCTATCTGCACGGCACCATAGACTATTATAGGTCTGTGCGACGTGCGTGAAAATCACGAGCGCTGCACGGACGTATAACACGCTCGTGTAAATGAGCCCTTAGAGAAAGAGGGAAAAGGAGATTTTTAATATCACTAATCAGATAGCAGTTATAGATTTAAAAAATAAAGCTACGCCCACACCTGCTTACCCTTCAGAATTGAGGACCTTGCGTTTGACATTACAGTCATTGCTTGCGTCTCAGTACGACATTTATCTCAAACGCATGCAAATGACTACCTATGCACATAATAATAGAGACGGGGCTTTTTTGGCTAAAAAAATAAAAAACAGTCCTCGCCACGCTCCCGCATTATGTATCTCTTGGATAAAAAGGGTAATAAAGTTATAGATCCTAGGCCGACAGCCGAACAGTTCCAATCTTATTATAGTGCCCTTTACAATACGGTAGTCACCCCTCCTAAACCAGATAAGGATCCCACGTCCACAGCTAATTTTCGTCCTATTTCTCTGTTAAACTCAGCTATTAAAATATATGCAAACATCCTCTCGACTAGGTTGTATCATATTATTCCTCAACTGGTTAAATCAGATCAAGTTGGGTTTGTGGCGGGACGTCAGGCCCCTGATGGAACTCGGCGGTTTATGGACTTGGTTCAGTGTGCAGAGACCTCTCGGACGCCTTCTCTGCTTCTTGCTTTGGACGCAGAGAAGGCGTTCGATAGAGTACATTGGGGCTATCTGTCTCAGCTTCTTGAATATTTTGGATTTAAGGGTCGTATAAAATCCTCCATTCTTGCATTATACCCATTTCCCTCTGCTAGAGTTCTCTCTTCGGGGTTTTTGTCTGACCCTTTTATAATAAAGAACGGTACGCGTCAGGGTTGCCCACTCTCTCCCATTGTGTTTGCCTTAGCGATGGAACCCCTCGCAGAACGAATACGACTTAATCCAAAAGTTCAGGGCATTAAAGTAGGATCTAAGGCTCATAAAATTGGTCTTTAGGCTGATGATGTGCTCCTGGCAGTCTGTGACCCCTTTAATTCTCTATCCGCCATCCAAGATAACCTTTCTCATAGTTACATAGTTACATAGTTAGTACGGCTAAAAAAAGACACATGTCCATCAAGTTCAACCAAGGGACGGGAAAAGGGTCAGAAAAAAATTTCAACACATAGGAGCTAATACTTTTTTGTTCTAGGAAATTATCTAACCCTTTTTTAAAGCCATCTACTGTCCCTGCTGTGACCAGCTCCTGCGGTAGGCTATTCCATAGATTCACAGTTCTCACGGTAAAGAAGGCTTGTCGTCTCTGCAGGTTTAACATTTTTTTCTCCAGACGGAGGGAGTGCCCCCTTGTTTTTTGAGGGGGTTTTACATGGAACAGGATTTCACCATACTTTTTGTATGTGCCATTAATATATTTATATAAATTAATCATGTCCCCCCTTAGTCGTCTTTTTTCAAGGCTAAATAGGTTTAATTATTTTAATCTTTCCTCATAACTTAGATTCTCCATGCCCCTAATTAGCTTCGTAGTTTTTCCAACTCCAGGGCATCCTTTCTATGAACTGGAGCCCAGAACTGAACTGCATATTCTAGATGAGGCCTCACTAATGCTTTGTAAAGTGGCAATATTACATCCCTGTCCCGCGAGTCCATGCCTCTTTTAATACATGACAATATCCTGCTGGCCTTTGAAGCAGCTGATTGACACTGCATGCTGTTATTTAGTTTATGATTTACAAGTACACCCAGATCCTTCTCAACAAGTGAATCCGCCAGTGTAGCTCCCCCTAGGACATATGATGCATGCAGGTTGTTGGTACCCAGATGCATAACTTTACATTTATGTACATTAAACTTCATCTGCCAACTGGATGCCCAAACACTTAGTTTGTTTAAATCCGCTTGCAATTCACGAACATCTTCCATAGACTGAACTATATTACATAGCTTGGTGTCATCTGCAAAAATAGAAATAGTGCTATTAATCCCATCCTCTATATCATTAATAAATAAGTTGAATAATAGTGGTCCCAGCACTGAACCCTGGGGTACACCACTTATTACCGGGGACCATTCAGAGTAGGAATCATTGACCACAACTCTCTGGATACGGTCCTTGAGCCAATTATCAATCCAATTACAAACTATATTTTCTAAACCTATAGTCCTTAATTTACCCATTAGGCGTCTATGGGGGACAGTGTCAAATGCCTTTGCAAAGTCCCAAAACACTAAATCCACAGCGGCCCCTGTGTCTAGGCTTCTGCTCACCTCATAAAAACAGATTAGGTTAGTTTGACAACTTCTGTCCTTAGTAAAACCGTGCTGGCTGTCACTTATAATACTATTTTTTTCACATAATCCTCTATATAGTCCCTCAATAGCCCCTCAAACATTATCCCCACGATAGATGTTAAGCTTACTGGTCTATAATTACCAGGGGAAGACCTAGAGCCCTTTTTGAAAACAGGCACCACATTTGCCCTGCGCCAGTCCCTTGGCACTATTCCAGTCACTAGAGATTCTCTGAATATTATGAAAAGGGGGACAGAAATAACTGAACTAAGCTCCTTAAGAACTCTAGGGTGTATCCCATCTGGTCCCGGGGCCTTGTGCACATTTATTTTGTTTAATTTAGATTGGACCATATCTACATTCATCCAATTCAGTATATCAACTGATATATTAACAGCACTGGCACCGGCTACATCAGCTGCTCTTTCTTCTGTTGTATATACAGAGCTAAAGAACCCATTTAGTAACTCTGCCTTCTCTTGATCCCCTGTGACCAACTCCCCATTACCATTATCTAGGGGTCCTACATGTTCAGACCTTGGCTTTTTAGCATTTATATACTTAAATAATTTTTTACTATGTTTTACTATCCTTGGCCACCTGCCTTTCATTTTGTATTTTTGCTAATTTTATTACATTTTTACAGATTTTATTAAGCTCTTTATATTTTACAAAGGCTGCAGATGTACCCTCAGATTTGTATTTTTTAAATGCCCTTTTTTTGTCATGTATTGCCCCTTACACAGAAGGTGTAAGCCATGTGGGATTTAGTTTTAGTCGTTTATACTTGTTACCTATAGGAATACATTTTGCACTATAATTACCCAAAGTAGATTTGAAAATCTCCCATTTATCATTTGTCCCATTATTTGACATTAGTTCTTCCCAGTCTATATCCTGAATTGCAGCCCTCATCTTGGGGAAATTGGCTTTCTTAAAATTAAATGTTTTTGCCCTCCTAGCCTGCGTTTGTTTTTTACAGTATAGGTAAAATGTAACTATATTGTGATCACTGTTACCAAGGTTTTCACGAACATTGACATTCCCAACAAGATCTGCATTATTAGAAATGACCAGATCCAACAGAGCTTCACCTCTAGTCGGGTCTTCCACAAACTGGCCCATAAAATTTTCCTGCAACAGGTTGAGGAAATGTCTCCCCTTTGCAGTTGAAGCCGAACCATGACACCAATTAATATCCCGGAAATTAAAATCTCCCATTATCACTACAGTACCCGCCTGTGCAGCCCGCTCCATCTGTTTATATAGCTGACCTTCCATCTCCTCAGTTATATTGGGGGGTCTATAGATTACACCAAAAGTAATTTTTTCAGTGTTTACCTCCCTTTCTAGTTCCACCCACAAGGTTTCAACCTCCTCACAGTATTCACCCACTATTGTCTCTTTCACACTCACCTTCATATCACTTCTCACATACAGACATACACCACCGCCTTTCCTATTTATCCTGTCTTTCCGAAAAAGTGTAAAATCCTGTAGATTTACAGCCCAGGCATGTGAAGAGTCCAGCCATGTTTCAGCAACACCAACTATATCTATATTTTCTTCCAGTACCAAGGCCTCCAGCTCCCACAGAGAAAAAAAATAAAATGTCTAACCAACCTGAGTCCATATTTGGACCATCCACTCCAATCAGTTATTTTATTAACCTCTAATATATTAAACTTGCCAATTAATGTTGTGAAACTCAATGCTCCAATTAAATAAAAAAAATAATCTTAATTTAACCCCAATTTCATGCATCATATATATTGTTGGATACTCCTTACAATTTCTCAATTGCCCGGACTCCATTACCTGAAGTATATTCTGAAGATGGCCCCTACTAGACTTAGTAATATTTTGTATAAACGGAGATTGTTTCCCACTCAAAATATTTCTCCACTGTCCTGACAAAAAAATATATTCTCGTCAGGTACTGCCAGTCCACCCTCTTCTGCTCTATCCATCAAGTATTTTAACTTCATCCTGGGTTTCCTTCCTCTCCAAATTAGCTCCCTCATTAAACTTTCTATGTCTTTTCTATCCACATGGGACTGTTAATCAGTGGATACAACAACTGGGGTAATACTATCATTTTAATTACGGCTATTCGATCTGCCATAGAAGGGGGTAACCTATTCCATATCTTACTTTTTGGGTGAGAATTTTGTAGCGGGTGTCGATCCACGTAGGGTAGTCTCTTCAATCAACACATCGGGTTGACCACCAGATCATGGGCGCAGGGGATTTAACAGGAGAGTAATGGCTGTTTTTTCATTTCAAAACATTCCATGCAACCAGTTTAATTTCTCGGACATTCCTTTTAAGGAAATATTTACCGGGGCACAATGCACCATTTCTGGGCGCTGTATCCAATGTTTATCTGGACTTCGCTCTGGAAATATAGGACAGTCCACGAGGCAGCACATCATGTCTGGTCAATTCCCCTACTACTCTGTACACTAACATCTTCAAAAGAGAAGAGGAAGGTGCAGATGTGACGTTCAGGCTAGGTATTTGCCGCATTGAAGTTGTATTGTGCTACCCTGTGCAAAGGCAAAACTCCTTTATTGGCATGATGTGTAGATGGTTGGTACTCTATTTGGGTGCGCAGGCTTACTTTGTTGTGTGCTCACTTGGCAAGGTCGGCATTAATGAGTGAAATGTATACAGTACCTTAGGAAAATACAGTGTGAGAAAAAGATGTTAACAGGAGCGCTCCCTAGAGTAATACCTTGAAAAAAAATGTCAACTAGTCTTCTCACCTTGTGAACCTCTTGGTTGATAAGAACATCGACTGGATGCAGTTGTCTCTCTTTTTGTAGATTCTTGTTCTTCTGACACGGAGTACAGTATGTCTCAGGCTGGGGGATCTCTTTGCTGGACTTTGTTGTATGGTGGTGTACGTTCGTCCTGATTATGACCTGTTTTTGTAGCAGGAAGATGTCTTTCTTGTTTGGATGTTACTCCACGGGTTACCCAGCCTACTCATTCGTCAATGAATCAGTTACAATGTCCACAATTGATTACACAGGTATAATATAGATTTCATGATAGTTCATTGGAATTAAAACAAATTCTTTTTATGTATTTGTCTATCCATTTTTATTAGAAATACAATAAATATATTGAGGTATGTTTTTATTGACATGTGTTGCTATCAGCCAGACAGGAAAAAAAATATAAAAGGCCTTGGGAATCTGTAGAGGCAGCTGTTCTACAGGAAAGGGAGTGCAGAGACCCTACCAAACAGGACGAGGGGAGGAAGTCCATTGCCAGGCATCTGAAGAGACTTGCCATTAAACACCCAAAACCATTGTACTTCACCGCAGCCCTGCGAATCATGGACAAGGCTTCATTTTCAAAGACTTCTGGACAGTTGTCTTTTAATTGGATGGATCTTAAAAACCCCTTCTGGACAGTGGGGGATGGGAAGGAGGAGGTGTGGACAGATGACATTCCGGCATTCTTAGATGGACATTAGTGGTTCATATCTGCTGCCTCTTTAGCGTAGAGACCTTGATCTGGCACATCCCTTTCCATGGCTGACGTTCTCGACACCAGGGCTTCCTCCTGCTGATGTTGTACGGTACATTCCCTTCAGTTCTGAAACAAGAATAAATAAAATGTCCTAGTGAAGAGTTGCTCTCTTGAAGATATTCCCCGTGACCCACACCAAGACCCTTTGTCTGCCAGGTAGGTAGATAGTGCGTTCTATGTTCAACTAAGTTAAATAAATTCACAAGTAAATCTGCTCAACTTTAAGATGCGGTTAACACAAAGGTTTCAAAACGGGGACAGATAGGGCGCCAAGCGATGGTAGAATTTTATTTAAATACGCGTTTCTGGCACGACTTGTCCCTTTATCTGATCTTAACCTGACGAAGGGACCAGTCAAGTTTAGTCCCGGACCAGTCCAGTCCAGAAACACAGTCAAAATAAAATGGGCTTTACTTTACTGTCCCCGTGTGAAGTATTTGTGTTACCCGCCGCTTACCAATTTTTAAAGGGGAACTCCAAGAAAAATCTGTCATGCAATCAAAGGCGCAGTGCCCACCCAAACTACATCGCAGGATTTTATTTAAAAAATTGGCTGTTATCTATTGGATTACTCCAATATGTAAAGGCCAATATTACTATCAGCTCCTGGCTCAACCAGCAGAGGTGGGGTCCGGAGCCGAATGGGACCCAGAGCTGCTGAAGGAGCGGAAAGTACATAAAGGGGATTTGTCCGGGGTCTGAATACATTTTAGGGTTTGGTATTAAAGGGGTTTTCCAGGCTTTATAAAAATTGTAATTCAAACTGAAAATTGCACCATTTAGCAAATACCCACCTTCTAATTCTCTGCGGCTCCAGTGCCGGCGGTTCACAATCCCCTGCCGGCCTGTTTACATAGGCTGGACCAGTGATGTCCCGTATCGGCACATGATCGCACTAGTCAATCACTGGCCACAGTGGTCACGTGCCATACTTACTTAGATCACTTCTGCAGGCGATACCCTCCCTCTATACTGTCCCTACTGCAAGGTTTTTATAGTGAGGACAGAATACAGGGAATATCTGGTACACAAAGCGTATTCTCACTAACCCTGCCCCATGACAAGCCATGCCCAATGAACCACGTTCTGTCAAAGGTACGCACTGTCAAGTCCTGTCTCAATCCATCTGAAACCGAAGTGTCCCTAGAAAGAAATTCCAAATATTGTCAACTATGCTCTATTAGGGTATAGTATGAAGAATCAGTGCAGTAGGGTATATATACTACTATATACACAAAGCTGCCATGTGCTGAACATTGCAAAACACACTTTTCATAAAAGAGCGTTAATTCCAGTCCTGCAGTCACCCTGATGACCTTATACTGTGCCAGTACTTGAGGTAGGTGTGCCCCTTTATATATTACTTGCAGCCAGAATTGGCACCAGGATTATCAGCTCATTGACGAATTCTTGAGGTCACATTTGATTCTTGATGTCACCAGTCTGAACCAATCCTACACCACTTGCTCTTTATAGAATTTTCAGAAAAAAAAATACCCCTAGCAATAAATACTGCATGTAAATAATATTCTCATTACAGTACAACAACAAATAAATGGAAACAGCGCCATATCCCTATTAGGTCCCGCGGACATCATAGAGGTGGTCCTTGACTTCCAGTCCTGCAGTCACCATGAAGACTTTGTGCTGTCAGTGCAGGCAGAATAAACCTGACATGGTGACCATGTAATGTTTTATATGTACTACTACTCCCTGTACTGACTGATAGTAGAGAGAATGGACTAAGCTGAAGGATTCCCGACTCTTATCAATTCTTTAAATAGGGAATATGCCCTGAATACTAACCCCAAATTTATATTACATTTATAGTAGGACAGATTTACTATTCAAATTGAGCCAGAATTATGGCGTACATGTTGTGCGCCATATTTATTAATTGTTTTAGACACATTTTGCGGCGTGCTTGACAAGGGGCGTGGCCTAGAATAAAGGGGCGTGTCTTAAACTAAGCCAACCAAGAGGTGGTATAAGGAAGAGAAAAGTGTCTAACATGTCTAGCAAAATCTATCATACATCGTGCACCACTGTGATAAATTTGGCGCAATTTCTGACTTCCTTGTATCAGTTTACACTGTGTAAAACTCAGATAGTTTTAGGCCCCATGCACACTAACTTATTTTTGCGGCCGCAATTCACCCGCAAATCTGCAGGTGAATTGCGACCCCATTCATTTCAATGGGCCCATGCATACGACCTTGGTTTCCACGGTCCATGCATTGCCCAGGAACCTGGACCGCAAAAACAACGGACATGTCTTATTACGGTCGTGTTTTGCGGTACAGGCTCATAGAAAACAATGCACGCGGTCATATGCACGGCCTGCGATTTGAGGGCGGCTGTGGGTGACACTCCGCGGACGTACGAGCCGTAAGTCACGGTCAATGCACCTCACTACGGTCGTGTGCATGAGGCCTTAGTAAATCTGCACCATGGTAATACCAGTGACAGCCCGCTCTTTCCCGGTGGGGTACAGTCCTCCGCACATCTTCATCCACGTCTCATCTTGTATGTGCCGGTTACTTTTCTCCTTATACCTGAGAAGTAACAAAAATAACATCAGAAACTAAAAAAACACAATTCCAAGTATTTCTCCCCATTTCTAAAAATAACATTTCCGGCAGGTGAATAATGGAAAATATAAAGATATAAATATATTCAGGCCTATGTGTCTGTCCAGGGGGTCAGTGAGGGTCCTGCCTGTTATATGTGGGGAGGTCTTGCTGCACAATAACGGAGGGGAAAATGTCTGTACATCAATATATATTTGTCTCTAGGAGCCCCTACAAAGTCTCAGTGAGGGCCCTGTCTGTTATACGGGGGGAGCTTGTATACAGCGTTAGTAACAGGCATGTCACACCACTATAGATATTTTGGGTGCCGGTTCTTCGACCTCACTGTCCATAATTTAATTAAACACCTTAAGAAAATGGATCATCACTAAGAAGTTTTATTTAAAGGGGTACTCCCATCTTACTATTTCTCTGGGACTCACACCTATGTGGAAAACGGAGGTCTCTCCCTGACCCTGTCCTGCTTTGTTCCCAGATCCCTGTCCCGTCTAATGGCTGCTGATTCCAGGTGGAGAATGACTTGGGATAGGCCTCGCACGTCCCTCTCTCTATTCTGTTCTATGGAAGTTTCGGAAACAGCTGAGCGCTGTTGAACTATTTGCGTAACTCCCATAGTACAGAACGGAGAGAGCTGCGTGCATGCGCATAGGTGGATATCACATAAACGTCTGAGATGGAGAAAACCCTCTAAAGAGATTATTTCATTAAAGGGGTTGTACATAATTAGAAAAATAGAGCTGATATCTTCCAAAAACAGAGCCACACCTGTCCACAGGTGATGTGCGGTGTGTGGACAGCTTAGCCCTATACATTTCAATACAGAAAAGCTGCAATACCACACACAGCCTCTGGACAGAGGTGGCGCAGAGCTTCCATTTGGGTCATAGAGAGGGTCTCCAGCGTGATACCCCCCTCTATGATATCTAAATACCCTTATAGGGCATTTCAGGTGTAACCAGAAGTTAAGGTGATACAAAAAAATATTCCATACATGAGATTTCCTTAATGGAGATATTGTAACAATAATTACTGAAAATATGTAATTGACTTTTTCCTCCATTGTAGGAATAGAACCCGAGAAGCGACGTTTTGGACTACGGAACAGTCGATCCTCCGGATGAAATGCTGTGTGGTTGGAGCGTAGTCCCAGGAGCGCTGGTGTTGATGTGCTGATCCATGTTCTTCTTATCTGGAGCTTGTATACAGAACACGCGATCCTTCTGGTCCGACCTACTAACATATATAAGCACAGCCTAAACACACACGTAATGATATATAATGACATAACATTAACATAACATTAATATGTATCAGCCCTGATACGTCAGTCTCATCATATTTCTGGGGTCCCCGCACACAGGATATACGTTACCTCCTGTGATGATGTCACTTCCCTGTATTTCCTGTATGACATGGCTGCTCTTCCTCTTCCCGTTTCCCTTTCTGATGTATTTCCTCTTCCTGTGTGATAAGACGTGTGCTGTTGCCTCCTGCTGTGTATAACACGAGATGTAACATGTCTTATAAAACATGTCAATAATAATCGCAGAAAGCGAAAAACATTTTGTTTATTTCCATTCACATCAATGGTTATTTGTTTGCAGCCGTTTTTCTGAGCCATACTTGTCTGTTTTTAGAATCAACTACAGGGAGATTTGAGATGTGGTTTGAGAATTTCTTTCCTATGTAAACGCCACCAATAAGGACAGCTAAGAAGCCTCAGTTATCAGCGAGCGACCCCATCATTAGACTAAGCAGAGTGCCCCCATACAGTGCCAGCAGAGTATTGTCCCTTAAACAGTGCCAGTATACTGCCCCCTCATAAACAACACTACCAGCAGAGACCCCTCAATAAACCATATTGCCAGCAAAGTGCCTCCAATAATTAGTGCCAGCAGACTGCCCCCAATAACCACTACAAGCAGAGTTCCCCCTCACAAATAGTCCCAGCAGAGTGCCTTCCTTTATGCAGCTACATCATGTAAGATCTTCCCTAGTTTGGAAGTCTCCAGGACAATCTGGGAGAGAAGACAAGTGTGATGTAACCTGGTTGCAGTGTGTAAATGTAGCCTGAAACATCACGTGTAGCCCCTAAGTCTATGTTCACATGTTACATATTTATTGCAGATTTCCATGGTCAAATTGACACATAAAGTATGAATGTGAATAGGGTTCTAGAAAACTGCATAAACTTGCAGCAGTAACAATCTGCAGTAGATTGTAATGCAAAGGATGCACAGCCAAATATGCTGCAAAAGCCACATGTAATATATGGAGAAATATTAGGCCTAGTTCACACAGAGTTTTTTTGGAGCGTTTTTTTAAGTGGAAAACGCATCGAAAACCGCACCAAAAAACGTCCGAAAACTAATCTTATTGATTTCAATGGGATGCAGAGGCGTTTTTCCCACGAGAAAAAAACACTCACAGGAAAAAGCAGCGTCAAGCCCTTTCTTCAAGCGTTTCCGTCTCTGACCTCCCATTGCCATCAATGGGAGGCAAAGAAAATGGTTTTCGCAGCATTTTTGCCTGCGGTGCTCAATGGCTGTGGTCGAAAAATGCGTAAAAAAAGCGGCAGAAGGAATTTTGAGGCAGATTTTTCCACCTGCAAAAAACTTGGTGTGTAAACAGGGACTTCGTGTCCACATGTGACCTACTCTATCCAATCACAGCTGTAATTCCAGCCAAGGCTGCCTAAGATTATGTTCACACCCCCCACTTCTCCTGCGGTTTGGCCGCTGCAGCCCGATGAGGAGGGATTATAACTAGAAATTGTGGATATAAAGAACATGCAGAGGTTTCTGTGTGACAGTCTAAGGGCATGACCAGACGTGGCGGAGTTCTGCATACACTGTCCCCATCAATGCCGCACATAATCTGCGTTGCAGATTCTGTCGCGGCTTTGCCTAAAATGGGCATTAAATTGATGCGGACTGGCCGTTGCGTATTGAGGGGGAAAGGGCTTCCCTTCTCTCTATCAGTGCAGGATACAGAGAAGGGACAGCCCTTTCCCTAGTAAAAGAAAAATAAATTCATACTTACCCGGCCGTTGTCTTGGTGACGCGTCCCTCTTTCGACATCCAGCCCGACCTCCCTGTATGACGCGGCAGTTCATGTGACCGCTGCAGCCTGTGATTGGCCTGTGATTGGCTGCAGCCGTCACTTGGACTGAAACGTAATCCCGGGAGGCCGGACTGGAGGAAGAAGCAGGGAGTTATGGGTAAGTATGAACTTCTATTTTTTTTACAGGCTGATGTATATTGTGATCGGATGTCACTGTCCAGGGTGCTGAAACAGTTACTGCCAATCGTTTAACTCTTTCAGTACCCTGGACAGTGACTATTTACTGACATCGCCTATTAACGCTCCTGTAATTACGGGTGCACACACGTAATCACCCGTAATTACGGGAGCCCCATTGACTTCCTCAGTCTGGCTGTAGATCTAGAGATACATAGGTTTAGCCAGAATGAAGAACTATCATGTTAGTAAAACCAGTACGCTCCGCAGCACACATAACATCTGCGGACTTCATTGCGGAATTTTCACTCTCCATTGAAGTCAATGGAGAAATTCCGCAATGAGTCCGCAACAAGTCCGCTACACGTCCGCAACAGCCAGTGTTTGCTGCGGACACCAAATTCCGCACCACAGCCTATGCTCCGCAGAATTGTCCGCAACGTGTAAACGAACCCAACTAAAAAGCTGTGGAAAGCAATGGAGAAACGTGTACGCTGCGGATTTCCGCTGCAGACTATCCGCAGCGGAATTGCAGAGCAATTCCGCCACGTCTGGTCATGCCCTAAGGCTCTGTTCACATCTGCATTGGGGTCCCGTTCTGACGTTCCCGTCAGAGGTTTCCGTCAGAACAGGACCCTGAGCAGACACAAACTGACACCGACGGAAACCAGGGGTTTCCGTTTCCATCACCATTGATTTCAGTAGTCGACTAAGCTATTGCTTCCGGCAAAACGAAGGGTCCGGAGCACAAAAGAGACAAACGGAAACCACGGGCACCGGCTCCGTCACCATTGAAATCAATGGTGATGGAAACGGAAACCCCTGGTTTTCGTCGGTGTCTGCTCAGTGTCCCGTTCTAACGGAAACCTCCGACGGAACGTCAGAACGGGACCCCAACGCAGATGTGAACAGAGCCTAATATGGATGAGAAAGGGGAGGTGGGACTACTCATTTATTATGCCCTGATACTGAACTGGTATTACTAGTATTATACCCTGTTTTATGAACTCTACCCGCTGGAGTACCCCAAAGATGCTTGTACCACTGATCGAGGTGCTATGTGTTTTGTAGTAAAATTAAATTGGTATTTGATTATTTTTTTTACAGTTAATATTTATTAAAAATTCTGTTTTAAAGTTTTTTGCCTGGCAGTGATAGTTTGATATTTGTCCAAAACCTATTTAGTTCCATTTTTCATGGATATTATGAGGTGGGACGACTCACCTAACCAGTATGTACCTGACGGGAGCTGCATGCGTCCATCTCATCAAGTCTCCGATCTCCTGGCAGCTCCACTTTCTACAGATCCTACAATGAAAATCTATGCAAAAAGTTTACACCAAAAAAACAGAAAATTCTACTGTGGAACCAGGATTGTTGTTGTGTGGCAGGGCTGCACCTCGCCCTTCTGCTGCCGGAGGTAAACAGTGAAATAGCGCCACCACCTGCATCACCATAGAGTGGCCATGTGGGGTAGAGAAAAGATAGCAAAGAAAATATAGAAAACCTTTATGTTTACATGTAGTAGAAATCTATTTAATACAAGTGAATAATATTTATAAAAATCGTAATCACATAGAAGTCTATGGGGTCGGGTAATACCCGGCCATCACCGGGATGTGTCCCGAGTGATGGCCGGGTTTTCCGGCGCTTGCGCTCTATCTCCTCCTCCTCACAGCGCAGAGTGCATGTGAGGAGGAGGAGTTGATGCCATTCTGACGAATGGCATCGCTGTACACTGTGTTGCAGGGCCGGGGTGTACAGCAGGTGGAAGGGAGCGCTGCGCTGGCTCCCTTCCCCTGCTTGTTTTAAAAGCACCCTGGCCCGGCAACACCTTCGATGGCGCCGCTAGCAGCTGCTGCGGCTGCTACTACTGCAGCGACGCCACTATCGCAGAGCAGGGAGGTATCTCCCCGCTCTGCTATGTGCTAGCCGCACTTTAGCTCCTTGAAGGAGCGGAATCCCCGTGTTTTCGGGGATTCCGCTCCTGGACAGAGCGCTTGATGTCTCTGTCCATATCTGGGCAGTGACATCAGGGGAAACTCCTGAAGCGGAATCCCCGAACACATGGGGATTCCCCTTCAGGAGTTGCCGCTGATGTCACTGTCCAGATCTGTACGGCCCGGATGCAAAACTTTATGCAAACCGGCCGGGCAGAATGGCCGATTTTACCGGCCGGCACTCGGGCTCGGGCGCGACCCGGTCGTGTGAATCCCGCCTTAGGCCTCATTCACACGACAGGGTCCGAGTGTCGGCCGGGAAAATCGGCCGTTTTTGGCCGATTTTCCTGGCCGGTTTGCATCCGTTCCGATTCCGTTCCGGGCCGTGTTGCTGTTTTTACCGGCCGATTTGGACCCGATTTGCACCCGTTTTTTTCCCTGACTGTTTTTTAATCGGATTAATTTTTTGCACTTTACTTATTTTTTTATTATTAGGTTCTGTCCCTCAAAGGTCAAAAAAGACCTTTTTGGAACTTTTAATATTTTTTTTCTTTCTTTTACACCATCTTTTCCACTGTAACTGGAGTTGCACAGCAGCCCCAGTTACAGGGGAAATCAGCCCTCTCACAGTGACGATTGTCACTAATAGGATTGTGCTAGGTCTAGTAAGACCCAGCAGCAGTCTGTCACTAACGGCACCCGGCGATCATGTGACCAGTCACATGATCACCGGGAGGAATAGAGACAGCACCGCTGCTGTCTCTATTTCTATACACAGCGTTCATTGAGCGTTGTGTAAAAAGACATCGTAGAAGACAGAAGCAGTGAAAGCTGCTTCTATCCTCTCCTCAGGGTCCCCGGCAGTCACGGACAGCCGGAGACCCGACATTCAGCTGCCCGATCGCGCGGGCAGCAAGTTAAAACCCGAGCCGTAAAAAGTCTATGGCTCGGGTTTTAACGACCCTGACCGCTGGCTGTGTTTTTACGGCTCGGGAACCGTAACAAGCAGGGGAAGGGAGCCAGCGCAGCGCTCCCTTCCACCTGCTGTACACCCCGACCCTGCCACACAGTATCACCAGCGTAGCCATTCGTCCGAATGGCATCAACTCCTCCTCCTCACATGCACTCTGCACTGTGAGGAGGAGAGAGTGCGCGAGTGACGGTTGACCCGGCCATCACTCGGGACACATTCCGGTGATGGCCGTGTATTACCCGGCCCCATAGACTTCTATGGGAGCCGGGTGGCCGGGTACCCGGCCAAATATAGGGCATGTCCCATTTTTTGACGGCCGGTTTTCCTGGCCCGTCAAAAAATCGGTCGTGTGAATAGCCCCATTAGGGGTCTATTATTCCTAATGCAGCCGGGTGCCGGCCGATTTATGAACGGCCGGCACCCGGCCGGGAAACCCTGTCGTGTGAATCCCGCCTTAATTCTGCAGTGTATTACTGACATACCTACCTACCTGCACTCATTATATTACACTCATCCATTATATACCTACCTGCATTCATTATATTACACTCATCCATTATATACCTACCTGCACTCACTACATTACACTCATACATTATATACCTACCTGCACTCATTATATTACACTCATACATTATATACCTACCTGCACTCATTATATTACACTCATCCATTATATACCTACCTGCACTCATTATATTACACTTATACATTTTATACCTACCTGCACTCACTATATTACACTCATACATTATATACCTACCTGCACTCATTATATTACACTCATCCATTATATACCTACCTGCACTCACTATATTACACTCATACATTATATACCTACCTGCACTCACTATATTACACTCATCCATTATATACCTACCTGCACTCATTATATTACACTCATCCATTATATACCTACCTGCACTCACTATATTACACTCATCCATTATATACCTACCTGCACTCTTTATATTACACTCATCCATTATATACATACCTGCACTCACTATATTACACTCATCCATTATATACCTACCTGCACTCATTATATTACACTCATCCATTATATACCTACCTGCACTCACTATATTACACTCATACATTATATACCTACCTGCACTCACTATATTACACTCATACATTATATACCTACCTGCACTCACTACATTACACTCATACATTATATACCTACCTGCACTCATTATATTACACTCATCCATTATATACCTACCTGCACTCACTATATTACACTCATACATTATATACCTACCTGCACTCACTATATTACACTCATCCATTATATACCTACCTGCACTCATTATATTACACTCATCCATTATATACCTACCTGCACTCACTATATTACACTCATCCATTATATACCTACCTGCACTCTTTATATTACACTCATCCATTATATACATACCTGCACTCACTATATTACACTCATCCATTATATACCTACCTGCACTCATTATATTACACTCATCCATTATATACCTACCTGCACTCACTATATTACACTCATACATTATATACCTACCTGCACTCACTATATTACACTCATCCATTATATACCTACCTGCACTCATTATATTACACTCATCCATTATATACCTACCTGCACTCACTATATTACACTCATCCATTATATACCTACCTGCACTCTTTATATTACACTCATCCATTATATACATACCTGCACTCACTATATTACACTCATCCATTATATACCTACCTGAACTCACTATATTACACTCATCCATTATATACTTACATGCTGGCCCTTTAAGAAACGGCCTGGGCCAGCGCGCACTTGGGATCCGGCTGCCGTGAGCAGGAGACATCAGTGGACGTTAGCGACCTCGTGGTGGAGGAGGCTGTCAAGCAAGGTACAGGATCCAGCGACGGAGACCACTGGCAGGAGAGGGACCTGCCGCCAGCGTTACAATAACTTTACCCCAGTCCTCTGCAGTCCAATCAATATACTTAAAACAGGATGTCAGTCTGTCCTTGATGTTTTTCTTGGAGAGAAGTGGCTTCTTTGCAGCTCTTCTTGACACCAGTCCAGCCTCCAAAAGCCTTCACCTCACTGTGCGTGCAGATGCACTGACAGATGTCTGAGGAAGCGCTGCACTGCTGTTGAACCGATCCCATAGCTGAATCCTCTTTAGGAGAAGGTCCTGGTACTTGCTGGAATTTCATGGACACCCTGAAGCCTTCTTCATAGCAAATGAACCTCTCTCCTTGAAGTACTGGATGATCCGATAAATGGTTCATTTTGGGGTAATCTTACAAGCAGCAATGTCTTTGCCTGTAAGGCTCTTTTGATGCAAAGCAATGATAAGCAAGTTAACGACATCCACCGGGATCCGTTATATGTCAATGTGGTGATGTATCTAGACGACATCAAGATTTTCTCACCCGCTTTGACTACACATTGGAAACGTGTTCGACAGGTCTTTCAACGGTTGCTGGAGAATAAGCTCTGTGCAAAGTTGGAGAAGTGGGTCTTCCAGAAATCCTCCCTTCCCTTTCTAGATTATATAGTCTCTGACCAGGGATTGAAGATGGACACCAACAAAACATCTCCTGTGTTGAACTGGCTTTGTTCTCAGGGTCTCCGTGCAATTCAACGCTTTCTGGGATTTGCACATTTCTACCGGCAGTTTATTCCCCACTACTCTTCATTACTGGCGCCTATTTCAGCTCTTACAAAGAAAGGAGTGAATGCCAAAAATGAGACCAAAGAGACCAAATTGGCATTTCTTCAACTCAGTCTGTCTCTGCCGCCCCTATATTGCAGCATCCGGACATCTCCAAGCAATTCTTCTTTGAGGTGGATGCCTCTACTATCGATGCAGGTGCAGACCTGACGCAAAAAGGTCTTACCGGCAAGACTGTCACTTGCGGCTTCTTCTCCTAGTTATTTTCTCCTGCCGAGAAGAATTACTCTTAGAGATCAGGAGCTTCTGGCCATTGAATTGGCATGGGAAGAGTGGAAACATCTGCTAGAAGGGGTCATGCATCCTGTAATTATTTTCAGACCACGAATATTTGGTCTATCTACAGACCGCTCAGCAGTTGAATCCGCGCCAGGCCAGGTGGGCGCTCTTCTTTGCCTGATTTGAAATTCTGTTACATTTCCGTCCTGCCGAAAGGAATACTAAGGCTGACGCTCTGTCTCGGTGATTTGAAATTCATTTGGTTTTTATTTTTCCAAAGTACAATACAAAAGTATACAACATCCCAATGATACAGTCTCACAGTGTTGTATACAGAACACAGAAAAAGCTTGCACCTTTAGATATCAGAAACGTGCCTCGGACGTTGACATACTGACATATTAACAGACAAACAAACATAAAAACAGACATACAAAAAGTGGTGGTGATAAATACAAGCAATTATACATATGAGATGTCAAAAAGGAACAGGATGATGCAGGATACGAAAACCATGTATAAGTTAGCACAGATACATTCACAGAGTGACAGAGTTCTTGCGGAGCAGAAGTTGAACATGGGGTAACTCCGTCCAAGGGGCCCATTGAGACAAACACTTCTGCCTATAACCTTTAGATGTAGCAAAGTGCAATACGTAATAGAAGTGAAGATAAACCCTGTTTAGCACCTCCGAGAGATTCAGAGCCTCAGCTGTTTTCCATCTCTTGGCTATATGGAATCTGGAAGCGATAAGAATATGGCTTATTGGCCACCTATATTCTAAAGGGATCTCATCCATCTGCATATCAGTTAAAGCCAATGCAGGGGAAGGTAAAAGTTCTGCTCCCATTAATTCTGATATGTAGCGGAAGATACGCTTCCAGAATGGGTAGACTGATTTACATGTCCACCATAGATGAAATAATGTGCCCCTTGCTCCACATTCCCTCCAACACAAAGGAGAAGCCCTGGCTTGCATATGTTGTAACAGGTGTGAGGTACCAACAAAACTGAATTTTCCTAACGGCTTCTATATGATTGACACATTTGGATATCCTATGTGAGTGATGTAAAGCAGCCCTCCAGTCCTCCTCCGAGAACTCCCGACCCATATCCGTCTCCCACTGAGACATGTATTTCAATTTGAGAAATGAGCTGTGGGTGTTTAAGGACAAGTAAGCTGAGGCCAAACCTTTCAGCGATGTAATATCCGAATCTGTCTCGGTGATTTGATGACTCTGATCAAGTGAAACATATTATATCGATCCTTCTCGCATCATTCTGGTGGCTCCAGTCCTACTGAAGGATATCCATCATCGTAAAACCTTTGTTCCCTCAGCCAGAAGAAGGACAGTGCTTTCCTGGGGACATAACCCTGAACTGGCCGGTCACGCAGGAGTGCGTAAAACCAGAGAGCTCATTTCTCATCAATTTTGGTAGCCAGCCATGGTCCAGGATGTTCAGGACTATGTGGCTTCCTGTTCCTTCTGCTCCCAGAACAAGACCTCCAAGTCCAGACCACCTGGTCTTCTTCTACCTCTTCCAGTCCCTGATTCTCTGTGGCAACATATTGCGATGGACATTGTGAGGGATCTACTCCTTTCATCCAAATGCAATACCATCTGGCCGGTGGTAGATCGCTTATTCAAAATGGCACATTTTGGTCTTTTGTCTTGTTTGCCTTCTGCTCCTCATCTTGCCGGTCTCTTTATACAGCATATATTTCGCCTGCATGTTCTTTCCCATCATATTGTTTCAGGCCACGGTGTACAGTTCACCTAAAGATTTTGGAGAGCTCTGTGTGGCCTGCTGGAAGTCAAGTTAGATCTTTCTTCTGAATACCATCCACAGTTCAATGGCCAACTGGAGAGGGTCAACCAGATCCTAGAGAACTTTCGACACCATTTCAGGCAACGTGTCCGCTAGTATCAATTGTATCAGTTATTACAAAATGTTTCTTCACATTTAAGTGTTTTATCTGCTGCTGGGGCGCAATCGCCACCTCCTCAATTTGCTGCCTTCAGTCCTGGATTGCATCTTCCAACTCCTCCACGTTACAAAGGCGACTCCAAGCCTTGTAGAGGATTAAATCAATGCACAATCCGTTTTGAGCTAGTAGCGCAGCAATTAGCTTTCGACCACGCTAAGGTAGCCAACATCTTGTCTCTACTGTCTGGTGAGGCGCAGGCCTGGGCTTCACCTCTATGGAAAAGGAAAAACCCATCATCTTTGTTATCCAAGAATTTTTCACGACTTTTAAAAAAGTCATCATCTGCTTCTTCGTCACTACTCCAGTAGGACAATATGCCATCCAGTTTTGCACATTATCCACAGAATTACAGTGGAACATTGATTCTCTTGTCGCTATGTTTTGGAAAGGTCTGGCAGACCGCATCAAGGATGAACAGGCCCTGTATTAACTACCGAGGTCTTAATGAAATCACGATAAAAAAAAAAACACGTTCATTTCCAAGCTCTTTGACTGACTGCAAGGTGCTAAAATTTTCACCAAGCTAGACTTACGTGGTACTTACAATTTGATTCACATCTGTGAAGGGAATGAGGGGAAAATCATGTTTAACACTAGAGATGGAAACCATGAATATCTAATTGTGGCTTTTGGTCTCAGAAATCCCCCGGCTGTCTTTCAAGAACATGTTAACGACATTTTGCAAGATCTATTATACGGCTGTGTTTTGTTATATTTGGATGCCATTTTTGTTTTCTCCCTAGACCACTATACTCATCGCAAGCAATAGAGTCTTGTTCTGCACCGACTTACAGAGAATCATCTATATGCCAAGCTTAAAAAATTGCTTTTTGAGTGATCCAGACTGTCTTTTGTAGGATATATC